>NC_058045.1:1050000-1065000 GCF_020085105.1 Siniperca chuatsi | reverse complement strand
GACTTGTCAAGCTGAGGTGTATCTGATGAACAGCTGCACTTGTCTGCTATGACAGGTCAAAAGGTCTGCTGTGAAAAAGGTCTATGCTATCATATCTCAGCATTTAGCAAGGTTTATTTCGAGAAACTTCCAAAGGGGGGCGTGACAGAAACAATTTGGAAATCACCATTTTGGATGATGTGGATAAATCTGACTGCTCGTGTTTCTCGCCCCGAACCAGAGCTAAGGAGAGGGAATGTTGGAGTCCCATTCATCAGGTGGACACAAACACAACTCCAAATGAAAAATAATGTTCATTTGTGTCTGGTGGCTGTGTAAACAGACAACTGTTTGCTAACATGTTCACCATAACAACATTATAAGGTAATAATAAAGAGGCCAAAAATCCATTAATACTGCTTAAAGAGTTATCCTTTGGGGACCAAGAACATCCAATAGAAATGTCATATTAGTTTCAACAGACTCACTCTGGATCAACGCGTGAAACTAGGCAGACAGCCAGAGTCGCCACCACCAGCATCTGGCCCAAAAGTCAGAACTGTACCACATCATGCCACAGATGTGTCACCTCTGACATCATGGGTTTGATAAGAACGAACCTGGACCCATACTTTCGGTGTAACTGTCAGCTCAACATCCAGTTCACTCTGTGCTCACTCTGTGTTCACTCTGTGTTCACTCTGTGTTCACTCTGTACTCACTCTGTGTTCACTCTGTACTCACTCTGTGCTCACTCTGTGCTCACTCTGTGTTCACTGTGTGTTCACTGTGTGTTCACTCTGTACTCACTCTGTGTTCACTCTGTGTTCACTCTGTGTTCACTCTGTACTCACTCTGTGTTCACTCTGTGCTCACTCTGTGTTCACTCTGTGCTCACTCTGTGTTCACTCTGTGTTCACTCTGTGCTCACTCTGTACTCACTCTGTGTTCACTGTGTGTTCACTGTGTGTTCACTCTGTACTCACTCTGTGTTCACTGTGTGTTCACTGTGTGTTCACTCTGTACTCACTCTGTGCTCACTCTGTGCTCACTCTGTGTTCACTGTGTGTTCACTGTGTGTTCACTCTGTACTCACTCTGTGTTCACTGTGTGTTCACTCTGTGTTCACTCTGTGTTCACTGTGTGTTCACTCTGTGCTCACTCTGTGCTCACTCTGTGTTCACTGTGTGTTCACTGTGTGTTCACTCTGTACTCACTCTGTGTTCACTGTGTGTTCACTCTGTGTTCACTGTGTGTTCACTGTGTGTTCACTCTGTACTCACTCTGTGTTCACTCTGTGTTCACTCTGTGTTCACTGTGTGTTCACTCTGTGTTCACTGTGTGTTCACTCTGTGCTCACTCTGTGCTCACTCTGTGCTCACTCTGTGTTCACTCTGTACTCACTCTGTGTTCACTCTGTGCTCACTCTGTGTTCACTCTGTACTCACTCTGTGTTCACTGTGTGTTCACTCTGTGTTCACTGTGTGTTCACTCTGTACTCACTCTGTGTTCACTGTGTGTTCACTGTGTGTTCACTCTGTACTCACTCTGTGTTCACTCTGTGCTCACTCTGTGTTCACTGTGTGTTCACTCTGTACTCACTCTGTGTTCACTCTGTGCTCACTCTGTGTTCACTGTGTGCTCACTCTGTGTTCACTCTGTGTTCTCTGTGTTCACTGTGTGTTCATTCTGTGCTCACTCTGTGCTCACTCTGTGTTCACTGTGTGTTCACTCTGTACTCACTCTGTGTTCACTCTGTGCTCACTCTGTGTTCACTGTGTGCTCACTCTGTGTTCACTCTGTGTTCTCTGTGTTCACTGTGTGTTCACTCTGTGCTCACTCTGTGTTCACTGTGTGTTCACTCTGTACTCACTCTGTGCTCACTCTGTGTTCACTGTGTGTTCACTCTGTGCTCACTCTGTGTTCACTCTGTGTTCACTCTGTGTTCACTGTGTGTTCACTGTGTGTTCACTCTGTACTCACTCTGTGTTCACTCTGTGCTCACTCTGTGTTCACTGTGTGTTCACTCTGTGTTCACTGTGTGTTCACTCTGTGCTCACTCTGTGTTCACTGTGTGTTCACTCTGTACTCACTCTGTGCTCACTCTGTGTTCACTGTGTGTTCACTCTGTGCTCACTCTGTGTTCACTCTGTGTTCACTCTGTGTTCACTGTGTGTTCACTGTGTGTTCACTCTGTACTCACTCTGTGCTCACTCTGTGCTCACTCTGTGTTCACTCTGTGTTCTCTGTGTTCACTGTGTGTTCATTCTGTGTTCACTGTGTGTTCACTCTGTGTTCACTCTGTGCTCACTCTGTGCTCACTCTGTGCTCACTCTGTGCTCATGTGCATATTCGATAGAGTAAACATTTGGCTGTTGGGGCCCCTGGGGTTGTGTGGCTCCGGCAGTGTGGCTGGTTGGTATCCAGGTTGGTCATTTCCCTTTAAACAGACAGACATAATGTTACAGGGTGCTTGATATGGGATGGCAGCAGAACTGAATGTGTGTGTGTGTGTGTCTCTGTGGGGTCACTACCATCTGAAAACAAAAGCCGCTGTGTGCGCGCACCCCTGTGTGCGGGCGCGCCTGTGTCAGTTTCCACTCTGCCCAGTAGGGGGGACTCGGAGCTCGGAGGATGTGGTCCTTCTCTGTCTCTGCCTCTCCACCATCCCACCGCCTGGCACCCGCCACAGAGAGGGGGGCGATGGGGGGGGGGATGGAGGGATGACATAAAACGATGCAGAGAGGAGAAGAGAAAGCACGCGCTCAGAGCCCTTCATGTCATATACCTGGAATATTTTCGGGACCCCCGCCCCCCTCTCCCCCTTTTCCTTCCCAGTGGTGTTTTTTTAAAACAAGCAGGAGAGCCGTGACTGGCATCATCCGAATCTCTGACATCCCCCCACACACGGACTCGCGCAGACACGGGGAGCTGGGTTTATCTGAACATTTGGACTGCATTGTGAGAAATAAGGTGAGAACACCGTGACTCATTCTAACGTCCACGTACGCGCGCAGCGGACTTCCCACCGGAGGATTTGTGTCATTTCCTTGCTGTTCGCTGCAAAGTTACGAAGAAATCTGGGGACTTGAATCGTGACAGCATGGATGGATTTGGTGCGTTATTTGGCGCATTCGGCGTCCGTCCCCCCCCCAGGATACGGTGCTGCTGGAAGGTCTTCTTTCTGCTCAGCGTCTTCTTTCGCAACTACCTGAGCTCCTTGCTGGACTGCCCGCCCACCTGCACCTGCTCGCCCACAGAGATCTTCTGCAATAAGTCCGACAACAGCAAATTCTTCCCGCTGCTGTCTTTCCAGGGCGCCGGGGGCGCCGGGGGGGCCGGGAACAGCACCGGGAGCATCGAGGACCTTTTCCAGAACATCACCTCCATGTAAGTGCCGCTGCTGTTTTAGATCTCTCGGAAAATCCACTTCAGCTGAGGTTACCGTGGTTTGGGGGGTTTTAGCATTAGTTTCTGGGCGAAAACCCCTTCACACCTTCCTGTTAATCCGCAGGACGGACAGCATCGTTAGGCCACTGGTCGGTTACCAACTGATGTCAGTACTGAGAAAACGTTCCTCAGCTGGAAAAAAAGGATTATTCATGCTTTTAAAATGTGCTTTTTTGGCAGAGTTGGTCACAACTTATTTAAAATGTGCATGAAATGTAACCATGGACATGAAAAAGCCTTTTCCAAAATAATATACAATTTAAACAAGATCAAATTGGACCATTATGTTTGTAGTACATGATGAAGCATTTGGGATCCAGACCCAGCCTGGGAGTATGTCAGAACAGTTCACCAACTGGAGGTTGTTAACCCATCTTCTGTAATTGCCTCCCTACATCAGCTGTACCCCAGCCTGTTACTGTATGCCCTGGCCAACCCGTTAGGGACTACATGACAGCCAGCGCCCTGGGCAACCACGTTCCCTTAAAAAGCCTTCATCTTATTTGAACCATGTCTTAATCTATACACACAACTTCAATGTAGAGTAAGGTTAAACCGAGCCAAGTCAGAGGCTAAATCCCATAATCACTAACGTAAGAGCAAATAGAAGAGCATCAGCCACATTCAGAATGTAGCCACCTCAAACAGGCGGTGAATTCATTAGAAAAGACTGTCTAAAGGTGGTTTAACTGACCTGAGGAGGGCTTACCTTTGTCTACATCCCTGGTAGCAGGTCAGTTTAACAACAAGCAAACAAGTTTCAGCTTTCAAGAGGTTCAGACTGTTTCATTCACGATTCAATTTGACTTTCGATTTAAAAAAACATTTTCAGCACTGATGACTATGCCGTTGTTAGACTATCAAGTCTTGATTTGTAAAGTTCAACAGATCATTGGTTTTATGCCCTCACAACAGCATTTACATTTTAAAATTCTTCTTTAAAAACACAGGCTACATGGTATCACGTGTGATATAACTGCCACATTTATTTGGACTGTACCACACTAAAGCCATATGGTCAAATTTAAATTATTTATTTAAAATGTTATAACAATAACTTATTTCACCAGTCAATTGGAACAGACTGTTAAACACAAAAACAAAAAGAATTGACACTAGATGGCTGAAGGGTACTTTACAACAACAGCCTCACCTCACCTCAAAAAGCCATCAGGAAGTACCCTTCTGCCACCTAGTGACTCTTCTTTTAACTGCAGTGTGCACGCTTCACATCAAACAACAGCAGGTGCCATTCAAGCTCAGCCCCGGCTCTGTGAACGGGAAAAACAAAGAGGCTCGGACCGAGCCACACAGCACTGTTCCAGCCATGATCTGTGTGTCAGTGACGTTAAACGACCTGCCCACGCACATTCAGCTGACTCTCTAGTTAGCCAAGCTGTGCTGTTGTTGTGATGTTAGCTGTAGCAGCAGGAGAGTTGTGAGCGTCGCTGTCTGGAGCTGCTGTGCTGGCTCTGGGAAACCGTCTCGTCCTCTCTGGCTGTTAGCTTCGCAGCAGCAGCTGTAGCAACAGTTTGCTAACCCACAACCTAGCTACACTAACCCACAGCCTAGCTACGCTAACCCACAACCTAGCTACGCTAACCCGCAGCCTAGCTACACTAACCCACAGCCTAGCTACGCTAACCCACAGCCTAGCTACGCTAACCCACAACCTAGCTACGCTAACCCACAGCCTAGGCCTGTCGCAATAATTCCGTTATCGACTTATTGTGCGATATGTGGACATGACCTCGTTCGTTTTTGCTGACCTCGATATTTCCTGTTGTTTATTATTATTATGGCCAACCCGATGCCAGAATGAACAGCAGGGCTTTCCCAGAGCTTAAGCGGTTTTTCACAGCGGCTGAGCAGAAAATTAAAACATTTAGAGACCTATTCAGACCATCAGGGAAAAGGCGAGAAATATATTCATAGCTATTTTTTTACTTCAAATATACAATTTCCCTGTAGTGATGTAGTGATTTGTGATTATTTGGTTAAATGACAATAATATTGTTTATCGCAATTATTGCTGGGACAATATATCGTCCAAAAAAAGTAGCTATGATGACAGGCCTACCCACCACCTAGCTAACGTTAGTTACATTACTTGCTGTGTCGTTGTTCGCTCTATATCATGGTATTGGATTTCTCCAGAATCGCATACATTAATACATTCTAAAGTTCAGCTGAAGCTAAAATAAGGTTTAAGCAGTCTGACTTTGACAAATCAAGTGGGTATCTTCGTCCTCATTGTTGTGTCTAGGATTATTACCAATATTTTGTCTACTGGGAAGTTTCCCTCCGCCACACCTCAGCAAGGATTCACTGTTGGTGGAAACATTAGCCTCATATCAACTTCAGCTGAACTTTAAAATGCATTCTCGCAAAGAACGAGGACTGTGTGATCTTTTACAGTGTAGGGGCACTACGAAGGAATGATTACAGCGACCGATGCTCTTTCAACATTCAGATGGCTTGTGAGTATTGTATTCAATATAGACTTGAAAAAATCTGAACCAACCCTTTAACTAGAATCCACAGAACACGAGCACAACCTCGACATGGTCCTGCAATGCTTACAATGAACTTGTCATCAGTAGCAGATGGCTAAATTGAAAATGTACTGTTAAACAAATGAATGATTGATGTTCATATACCGATAGCAGCACTGACAACCCAGGAGCTTATCAATATTTTGGTTCTGACCAATCAGGAACCAGTATCAGTTTAAGACCGGTCCTTGGTACCTATCCCTACCAACAATACATCACTGTACTGCTAACAGCTAATGGAAATTAGTGGTGTGACAGCAAAGTATACATTTCCAGTGGCAGGAGCTAATGAGAAATAACGGCTTCACTGCATCATAGCAAAATCTGTGTGTTGTCTGTACTGTACTTCACTTCACTGGGCTTTGGTGGTGTGAAAGTAGAAAACAATGTTGACAGGGTGTCAAGATAAAAGATCAACATTTGTTACATGAATTTCCTTTCGCCACCTTGTAGTAGTGTGCGTGCATGAGTGTGTGTGTGTGTGTGTGTGTGTGTGTGTGTGTGTCTTTCTGCTCCAAGAGATTTTCCAACAACAATTCACCCAGCACTCAGAGGCCGTAGTCCATCAGGTCCTTGTTGTGGAAAGAAGTGGAACTGGCTGCCACTGTATCCCCATGCTCTCTGCTCCGTACTCTCTTATTTAGCCTGTAAATCACACACACACACACACACACACACACACACACACACAGGCTGTCTCTGCTCGTCAGTTTTCCATCTCCCACTGCATTCTGCATGTCAACAGCACCAGCGGCTGGAGTGTGAGTGCTTTAGATGTGAGCTGTCACTGCTTCCTTGAAAAGCAAAATCCCCTCTGCACCTGAGTGTGAGCCCTGTCCGGATGGCTCTCCGGTCTGTGTGAATCCAACCTTGTTGCTGCTTACAGTGAAATGAACCCCATCTTCTTCCACACGGTGGAATTTTTGGACATTTTCCAAAAGATACAGCATTTTAGATGTTCGACTTAGATTTACTACCTCCCAGTCAGCCATTCATTTACAATAATTTCACTACAGTTTTGTAAAGCAACTTGTAGAGACTTGAAACTGGCTGGAGATGGATAATCCATCACATTCTGCCTGCTTTATTGCCGTCAAACTCACTGTATTCATGAACATGAAAACAAATCTTGATAAGATTTGTCTCTGTTTTATATCACTTTAAAGTGAATGTTGGACTGTTTAACTTTTTTTCTGACGTTATATAAACTAAATGATCAGCCCATCTGTACATAAGAAACCAACCAACAAACAGAAAACACATCTAAGGGCTCTGTATCAAGATGGTTTGTTTTCGTTATGTGTTTAAATGACTATCGGCCGATATATCATTGTCAGATTTTTAAAAATAAATATCAGTATCAGTAGTGTCGGTTGGGCTATATTAATGGTTATTATATTATAACAACAATGACAATGAACAGTAAAGGCAGACATGATGATCACTGTGATGGATTGCCGTTCTCAACCAAGAGTCAAGTCTGTATCGGAAAGTGATTTGTGGAAAATGAATGAAAACATGAAAAAAACTGGTGTGGTTCTTTAAAAGATTTGATACTCTGTAAGCGAAGAGGCATTTTCTGGTGCTATACAGTGGCCTTTTGTTAAGAGTGTGTATTGAAATCATTGTGGGTCTTTGCACACTTCAGGCAGTCTATACACAGACATGCACCCTGCTGCGTAAAGTTCACTGTGCTGGCAGTTTTTCAACTTGCTTCTCAAATGTTTGGGTGGTGAAAGTAGGATTTCTTGCTCGATCAGGAGCAGGATCCACTGCTCCTGTCCTCCTCAGCGTCCCTTCCTCTGATACTGTGTGAAGCCTTTCAGCTGGCAGCAGTCAACACATCACAGTGCATTAGGATCATATAGCACAGCAACAATTGGAAATTAAATGGCAAAAAAGAAGAGCTGTAACTTCAAATGTGCTGCATGGAGATGAAGATCAGTTACATTATCAATAAATCTTTACAATAGCGGTGGAGAGAAAAAGAACAAGAAGAAATTGAGAACTTGATAGATACTGATTATTTTGTGAGAACAAAACCTCAGTTTATTATTAATCCGTTTTGCTGTGAGAATGTTCTGCTGCAACAGTGATTCCTGACTCAACACACTGAGTGCTTGTTTTTCACGCTAGTCACAGGGAATTTAGGGAAATGAGCGGAAAACCCAGAAAATGAGAGGCACTCTGTGATAAGAAAGCTTTATTTTTATTGAATGTCTCGAGAAGAAAAAGCGGGGTGTGAACACAGAGAGGGAGAGACAGAGTAATGGAGGATAGAAAAACTGTGTGAAGGAAAGTGGTGGGTGAAAGAGAGAGGAGGTGGTAAATCTAAGAGCAAAAGAGATGAAAGACAAGGGATGAATGGACAGTAAGTAGGAAACTACTGCACTGTTTGAAATCAGCACCACATACATGGACAGCTCCCTGTTACACACACACACACACACACACACACAGTTATTCTCCACCATGTCCTTTTCATTCCACAAACTGAAACAAAAAGCCGGGCTTTATTTTGTATTAAGATGTGACATTTAGCAGTCAGAAAGTTCAGCGGGGTTAACACACTTCCATTTGTCTGTGTAACCTCTCGCTAACCCTCGCTGCTTAATATAAATAACAGGTGCAGTTTGTTTGGTTATGGACACACAATCTGTAGGCTTCCCAGAATTTTATTTCATTTTAACAATTACCCTCAGCCACGAGGTTTGGGTTTATTTGCCCAATTATTTATTTAGTAATTATTCGATTAGTTGTTCAACAGAAAATGAATCGGCAGCTTCAGCAGTCATTTTTCAATGTAAAAACGGCACCCTTTTGCTGTTTCCATTTTATCAATGTTCCAATGTGAGGATTTGCTGCTCTTGTAAACTTATAATATCTCTGGGATTTGGACTGTTGCACATTGTATGTTGGACAAAAGACATTACCTTGGACTAATTGTAATGGGCATTTTTTCACTATAATTTGACATTTCATAGACTAAATGATCAATTGATTAATTGAAAAATAATGCTTTTTTTGATAATGATAATTCTTAGTTGCAGTTCCACTTATTACATTACATTGTATTCATTTAGAAGATGCTTCTATTTAAAGCAACTTACAATACGTGTATTTAACTTCCGTAGGAACAAGAGCTAGATGTTGTTAAATACTGTAATGTTTGAAGTTTAATTATCCCATGTTAAAGCTTTGGCTCATCAGTTGTTGGAAGGCACCACACACTTTTATGAATAATACAGGATGTTGTCCACTTATAACTTATAAAATAGAATAGGGACTGTTACAGTGGCCCGGAGGTGAAGAGGTCACTGGGGACGAAGAGGAGCTATCAGTGACAGGTGTGCAGACCAGAGCTGTTGTGGAGCGAGTAGCGCTCAATCAGTGACGTGAGGCTGTAGTAACTGCATGAAAAATATTTGCTGAAAGTGCTCTTGTGCCATGGAAGCTCGAGTGGATACCATCTCTGCTCAAAAAGGAGGCTTGTTCCCATATGGGATTAATATTGTCAGTAAAAAACAGAGTGTATGATGGACAGGCTGACTGCAGCCATGTGTGGAATGAGAGCAGTTAACTAAAACGTCCGATGTCCCGGTCCAAGATGTCCAGGCCTGAGATGTTTTTGAGTTTGTTAAAAAGACTGATGGTTCTGATGGAGTGAATGGAAAAGGGTGTACAAAGAGTTGGGCGGGAGCGCGCCATGGCGCTGGTGCAAAGAGTGGTATGGAGCAGTTGGAAGCGTCTTGACAACTGGTTTCTGTAGTCCTCCTCATAAGCAAGTAAGCTCCCAATGCTAAAAACAAGCCGTGTTGTGCTTCAGATAAGGAGGTGCAAAACAACTTAAAATCTGTGTCCGATGACTAAAATCCGTTATCCGGTTTAAAGATGTAAAAATGAGGTGTAAAAATGTGGGCAAAAACTGGATAAAAAGTACATTTTACGACAGAGCCTCTGGCAGGTAGGTTATACTATTGTAGCCGTAGTAGTACTCAGTGGTGAGTTTTTTGAAGATTAGCAGGGATGGATTAGGTATGCAGAAAGATTCTTTCCCAGGTGGACTGCAAGAGAGGACACAAGGTGTGATGTGGATGAGAACTGGGCCAGATGCAGAAAACAGGGTTAACTACCACTGTTGTATTTCTATACAGTATCTGTAGCTCTCCTTTATTAATTACTTTAGTTACTTTAGTTTGTCATTCATTATATATTGACCATAAAATCATTAACAACAGGCAGCATTGCAATTAGTGTCACTATTGTCTTTGTAAAAATAGATTTTATTTATTTATCATGAACCACAATTCCATTACATCAAAAATAAGGTCAATTCTGTATTGCATGGATTGTGCTGCTTTAACAGTAAATGTCACAGAGATCAATCAGAAATGCTGCAATGTGCTTCAATAGGGATTTTTTTGGGGGGGGGGGCATTTTTGCAAATTGTTACTGTTGGCAGACACATATTATCAGTGTTCGGGTACACGAGCCAATCCTCAGATGTGTATGAAGGGTTTTGGTTGCATTAGTGCGTTTTGGATGTGAGATGAAGTGTTGTGCTGAGCTGCACGTTGGTGTGAAGAGTTGTGAAAAAGTGAACTCGTGTAGAGAAATGTGACCATTCAGTGCCTGTCAGAAAAAGTGATAATGTTAGCCTGACAAAGCATGAAAGCTTCATAAACTATTACTGTAAATCATGTATTTAAAAAAACTATCCGCACAATGGTCTGGAATCTAATGGACTTTCTGGTCTTAAACAAGGTGAGCGTTGTGACCTAGCCAGTCACCAAAAACACAGTATGCCCCGCTCTCTCCCTTCTCTGCCTAAGCAGAATGAATGAGCCACTGTTCTCACGCTAGGTTAAAATATTCAATAACATTTGAAGCCATTATGTACCACGTCAATGTGACAGCCCACATCATGTCAGCTACAGTGCTGTGAGTGTGTGTGTGTTTGCGTGTGTGTGTATGAGGATGTGTAAAGGATTAGGCAGTCTGGCTTGAGATGCTGTTAGGGCAGTAATGTGACACTGAATGTCAGTTGGCTATTTTCTTCCTCTGGGCTCATCAGCACTTAGTGGGGAGCAGACTGAAATAATTAAAAAGACATTTTAGAATCCTCTGAACCATGTGTGTCATTGTCATTTAATTTGGCATTTAAATAGGATAATAAGGATCAAGAAAATACCCCTAGGAATCCATAAATACATAACATCCAGGACTTTATAAGGGCATCAACAGTCAATATTCAAACATGCTTAAAATACATGTGAATGTCTTTGTCTGTATGTGTTAGCCATGAGCCCTGTCTCGCCCGATGCGTGCTGAGATAGGCTCCAGCCCCCTCATGACCCTGAACTGGATAAATTAGAAATGGATGGATGGATGGAAGCTCAATTTCCCAAATCTCCCCTATCAGATACCAAATGATGCCAGATGTTGCTGCTGCTGTGTCACTGGGTAAGTGCATTAATGCTGATTAGCAACATGCAGCTAATGGAGTGAGAGGAAGGAACACTGAGTGCCAGTGGCTGAAGGAACTGCAGGTGGAGGATTGGTTTCAGAGGTGCAGGGGACTCAGTGAGGTCAGGGCTTCTCCACAAAGGGTTTGCTCCAATGCTATGGAATGTTGAGACTGAGGTAAGGACTTTTCAAGCACAAGAAATAATATAAAATTCATACAAAGACTTTAGGGCTAAAACATTGTTCAGTCAGCCAACTCATGTGGAATGGATTATTATTTGAAAGTCGAATATGTGCAGCATTGATATCTGGCGTCTGAGCCCAAAAAGGAAGCACACATTTCAGCGTAGCACGTTGTTAAACAGCCAGGTGGATGGCACAGTATCACCTAGAAATAAGATTCACAAATGGCTTTTGTAATGTGTCGACATCTTAATATTTTAAAAACCTAAAATCACATGACACACTGTATGTTGCTGTTAAATAATCAAAATCACACTAATATTTTTCTTTTGCAGTAAACAAATCACCTTGACTTTCATGACAAACTGTTTCCAGCCGGCACAAACACTCCAACTCCAAAAATGACCTTTTCATCTTTATGTATCTAACAGCTGTTTATGTCAATGACAGGATCAATGCTGTGCCGATGTCAATATTAAAATGCTGTCAGTTATGAAAATGAAAAAAGAGTCAATATTTTCTTCAGTAATGCACTAATGCTGTCTGACAATGTCAATAACTTCCGGAATTCTGGATCCCAGCCAGGTCAGAGGGGTGTCTGATGTGTCAGTGTTTGAAAGGCCGCCAGCACAGGTGGGCTTCCGCTGTGATTACCTGTTTTCACTGGCTGAGCCGTCTGTGGTTTAAAGCAGCCTTGAAATAGTGCAAACGCAGTCGCAGTGCTGAACTCTTGTCTTGTTTACAACCTGTCTAATTGTCTGACTCCTTGTGTTTTTTGCCACGTTGGACTTCATTGTCATGTCCCAGATCTCATAGGAATAATGGACAAAACTATGAAAATAAGATGTTGTAATAAGCTTCACTGTTTGGATTGTTGTACATTCTGTAATCTGCAAGTGTGCGTTTGTACACGTCACTAAGTGTGAGCGCAGTGTGTTTGTGTGTGTAAAAAGGAGCAAGAGTGAAGTAGGTCCAGTATTCCAACTCAGTGACTGGCAGTCACACATACTGAGTGTGTGTGCAGAAGGCCATGATTTGTGGTTTATAGTATGTCACTGGGCTGCACGAGCCTGTGTGTGTGTGTGTGAGAGAGAGACACACACACACACTGTACTTCTTTATCGCTGCAGAGACATTGATTTTAGTGTTCCAGTCTGTGCTCTCAGCTCAGTGTTAATGATGGAGGATAGTGACAAGGATGCAGTCAAAGCGAACCATGAAGCTTCCATTCTGAGTCAGGTCGGTGTCTCCCTCTCTTATACTGAAACACGAGGAACAACCGTGTTGGCTTTTCAGACCTGTTAACGTGTCAGTGTGCATCACGGGTTGCTGTAACATTTATAGCCTGCAGGTTTATTATATATATATATATATATATATATATATATATATATATATATATATATTTGGACAAGCAACTTCCATTTTCATGTCCTTACCACAGAGAGCTTAATGGCAGCCCCGAACGTGCGTCGCAGTCACTTCCTAGTCAAACTGTTGTTTCTAAGATTACAGGCCAGGGAGGCATATCAATCCACTAATTGTTTCAGCACTAGTGGGATTTGATATATATTTTATATTTGTAAGCAGCCTGATCAAACTGTGTGGCATGTTTAAAAAGAAACACAGGCTGTCACCTTGATTCCAGTATCCGATACCTGTATCAGCCCTAACTGAATTAGATTAAAGAGAGAAAACACTTTGACTGAACGTTGACTGAAATGTAATGACCTTTTGTCGACTAAAACGTTTTGAGTTGTGGTTGACTAAAACTATGAAGGCAGTAGAGTTTTCATAAAGCTTTTGAATTCAGAAACAAAAGGGCCCCGTCTGTGTTTGGATCATACTGTCTGGACAGGGGACTGGGGTCCTTCCAGCCCGAGTTCTACCTGATAGCATCGGCGGTTGTATAAAGTGTACATTGCACAATTCGAAGTCTTAGGTATGAATGAACAATTTCAGATCTTGTCTTGATAACAGTATGATTTTGAGTTTGGATCACCTGACACAGATCCAAACGGCTGCCTTGTCTCTGTCAACAGACAGCAGCTAATGGCTTATACAGAGAATAACAGAAATACTGTACCACCCTTTTTTCATTTGTGGTCAAGCTACTGTCAATGAAACTTAACACTTCCTTTAGACGTTTCACATCAAAAGCCACGGAAGCTTTAAAGGGAAACATCTGTACAGGAAGTGTACATACAAATACAATAAATAAGTAAATGGCAAGGCAGAAGTGATCATCTTAGACAGAGAAAGTCCTGACGGACTGGAAGTCCCCGAGCGGGACTGTTGCAGAACTCGGAGCTGTAACTTACTGTCCAGCTATTGCTACCTTTGAACAGAGGGACTGTGTTTGTTTTTCTGATCAAATTTGCATTTGTGTGAGTAATGTAACAGATTTAAATAGTTTGAAACAAAGTTCAGTAACCCTTTCAATGAAGCCGTGTCTATAATGCATTATAATGCATTATATTATGGAGAAAATAATCTCCATAAGCAGCTGCATCCATAATAATCACATTATTAAAACAGTGATTATAATGCATTATACAATGATTATAATGTATTACAACTATGAGAATTATAATACACTGACCTTGCCAAAAAATGTCCTTGACCTTATGTCATTCTAAAATGCTTCATAATGTGTTATGTTTATAGTTATATTACGAATATTTATTTCAACGTAAAAACCTGAGCTGCTGGTGTTAGAAGTCATTGTAGCGCCAAAGTCTTTCTATTTTAACCGCCGCAGCTTTTCTGGCCTTTACGGCACTGTTTAGCGGCCCCGAATCATCTCACATGACATTCATTAAGAAGTCCTGTCACATGGCGTGCTCTAAAAAGAGGAGAGCGGACAGCGAAAAGAGAGCTTTTAAACCAGAATGGACAGACTCTTAGCCCCGAGCATCTTTTGAGCAAACATACCCGCTCAAATCCGAACTGAGCGCACAGAAAAGAAACGCTCTGAGAGCCAATGTGATCGGCCCAGCAGGAACAGGACACATCTCTGGATCGACTCGTGTACCCAAACACTGAAAGCATGTGTTGAGTCTAGTTTTACTGCCTTTAATCTGGCACTGTTAACTTTCATAGTTAGCATATGTTTATCAGATAGGTTTCGTATCTTTCATCATCATTTTTGTGTTTTGAATTTTTTGCGACTTTCCCAAAATTCTGGCCTGAATATTGTCATATGAGATAATGAATATCAGCACAAAATACCATGAGCACCTTAGTGATGATGGGATTACAAAATGGCTTTATCAGAATGGCTTTGTCTCTGTCTTAGACCACCATGAGAATGCTTTCATAGAGCACTTAACTGATCAGCTGGTTTCAGAGGAACCCCAAGCGCACA
>NC_058045.1:1020000-1047500 GCF_020085105.1 Siniperca chuatsi | reverse complement strand
CAAGGGGTCATTCAGCCCCAATCTGAAATAACCGAAACGGAGACATTTAATAAAAGGACGGATGATGTTAGACCCGCGGGTTCTGCTGATGTATATGAGAATGATGGCTTTTTCATGGATGCAGAACAGACAGTGTTTAAAGTACCTTCAAAGCGAAAGAAGAGTGATAATACTGGTGATTCGAGACGTGCGAAGAAAACAGACTTAGCTGAATGTGAAGAAGAGCAGGGTGACTCAGAAAGCGACAGTGAATCAGATTCCAGCGTCTCTCTTTCACAGAGTGATTGTGTGAGTCGTAGTTATGATGTGGATGATATTAAATTATTTCTTAAGTCAACGAAGAATAGAAGAGGGGTACGAGTAAATGAATATTTTCCTGACATTAAACAATTTACTGAAAAGACAAGGGGTTTGATGGCTGAAGGCTTCTTTACTAATAAGGAAGTATTTAGGTTAAAGAAGTTGGTGAGAAAACTCAATACTGAAATAAACAATGATGGTGGTGAAAAGAGTTAATTTGATTTTATTCAGTGGCTTGCTTGTACTGTACTTTCTCTTACCTCTTATGGGTGAAGTTAGCGTTGCTTCGGTGAATGTGAATGGAGCTAGAGATGTGAAAAAAAGAGTTATGCTATATGAATGTTTTAAGCAGAAAAAACTAGATGTTGTTTTTCTTCAAGAAACTCATAGCGATTTAAAGAATGCTGCAGATTGGTCGAGGGAATGGGACAGTATCTCTATTTTAAGTCACAATACTGCTGTTAGTGGAGGTGTTGCTGTCTTATTTTCGAAAAGTTTTAAGCCGTCTTCCTATGATGTTGAAGAGATTATAAAGGGCAGGCTTTTAAAGGTTAAAGCTCTTTTTGAAAATCATGTTTTAGTTTTTATTTGCATTTATGTTCCTACCTCAGGAGTTGAAAGAAAGTTGTTTTTAAGTACCCTTAATTCAACTTTACAGAATTGTAATGGTGAGGAGTTTTTGTTTCTGGGGGGTGATTTTAATTGTACAGAGAAAAACCTTGATCAGAATCACATTGAACCCCATGAACCCTCCCGCAAAAGACTTATACAAGTTATTAAAACACACGAGTTGTGTGACATATGGAGACATTTTAATGGTAATTTAAGACAATATACTTGCTCTCATGTTCGTGACAATGCTCTATCTTTGGCTAGGTTGGATAGGTTTTATGGTTTTAAACATCATTGTGGTATTTTTAGCAAGTGTTTTATTGTCCCTGTTAGTTTTTCTGATCACAGTATGGTGTGCTGTTCTGTTATTTTAAATTCAATTAAAACAGGTAGTGCTTACTGGCATTTTAATAGTACTCTGCTTAATGATAAAAATTTTAAGGAAACTTTTAAGTATTTTTGGGAAACTTTTAGAGCTACAAAGGACTCCTTCCAAAATTTAAGACAGTGGTGGGATTTTGGCAAGGTGCAAATTAAACAATTCTGTGTACAGATGTGAATGTGTTGCAGAACCTGACATTGAGAATGTCTTTTTTGAAAGCTTGACACAGGTGTCTGAAGAAGCCAATGAGAAACTCAGTAAGGCTTTGAGCCTGGACGAGTTGTACAAGGCCCTTCAGGGCATGGAGGCTGGGAAAGCTCCTAGCATTGACGGTCTCCCAGTAGACTTTTATAAGTCTTTCTGGATAGTGTTGGGGGAGGATTTGCTCATGGTGCTCGGTGAAAGCTTGGCTGAAGGTCGGCTGCCATTGAGCTGCCGCAGAGCTGTCCTTACACTCCTCCCGAAAAAAGGAGACCTGACTGATATTAAGAATTGGCGCCCTGTGTCGCTTCTTACAAACTGCTCTCTAAAACTCTGGCAAACAGACTAGCGGAAGTAATGGAGCAAGTTATTCATCCAGAACAGAGCTATTGCATACCTGGTAGGTCTATTTTCGATAACATTTCTTTAGTACGGGATATTTTGGATGTTTCCAAGCTGTTTAATTTAGATTGTGCCTTGATCTCTTTGGATCAAGAAAAAGCATTTGATCGAGTTGAACATAATTATCTGTGGAAAACTTTAGCAGCCTTTGGTTTTTGCCAAGATTTTGTACAAATGATCAAGATGCTGTATACTGATGTTGAGAGTGTACTGAAAGTGAACGGTGGCTTATGCACTCCTTTTCAGGTAGGTAGAGGTGTTAGGCAAGGACGTTCATTGTCAGGAATGCTTTATGCGTTAGCCATAGAACCACTGTTGCAACAGATAAGAGTTCTTTTGGATGGTTTAAATATACCTGGTTTTAACTGTAATATTCATTTGTCAGCTTATGCTGATGATGTAGTTGTAATGGTTAACAGTCAAAAAGACATGGACATTTTAAAAAAATTACTTGAAGATTTTAATGTTTTATCATCTGCTAAGGTAAATTGGAACAAAAGTGAAGCCTTATTGTGTGGAAAGGGTATGGAAGAGAGGCTATGTCTTCCTGACGGGTTGCTTTGTTGTAAAGGGGGCTTTAAATATTTGGGGGTTTATTTGGGAGATGAGTCTACTGTGCAGAAGAACTGGGCAGGAATTGTCGAAAAGGTTAAAGGTCGATTAGACAAATGGAAATGGTTGGCTCCAAACATGTCTTATAAGGGACGTACTTTAGTTATAAACAATTTAATTGCATCTTCTCTCTGGCACAAATTGGCCTGTATAGATCCACCTTCAAAACTGATGTCTGAAATTCAAGCCTTATTAGTGGACTTTTTTTGGGATAAATTGCACTGGATTAGTCAAAGCATCTTGTTCCTGCCTAAAGAAGAAGGTGGACAGGGGCTGATGAACTTGCAAAGTCGAACAGCAACTTTCCGTTTGCAGTTTATACAAAGACTTCTTTCTGGACCAAGTGACCATGGTTGGAGGGCTGCTGCATGTGCGATTTTACGGACTCTTGGAGGCTTACAGATGGATAAATCTTTGTTCTCTTTGGATCCCCTGAGACTGGATACTCTCAGATTGCCAGTCTTTTATCGCAATCTTTTTAAAGTATGGAGTCTTTTTAATCTTCAAAGGTCACCATGTTTGGAATCACTCTTCTGGTTGTTAAATGAACCTATAGTACATGGAGCCCGTTTGGATATTTCAACTGTTAACCGTATTGTTCCTGGTCTTAATAATTTGCTGTGTAAATCAAGGATCACCACTTTGGGTATTCTGTTGAATGTGGCTGGTCCTGACTTCTCGAACACTGAACAAGTAGCTTCTCATCTGGGCGTTTTTTCAACCCGCACAATTGCGCATCTGATGGTAAAGTGGCAATCTGTTCTTACAAACGAGGCAATTATTGACTGACTACTGCACAGGACTAAGGGCTTCTAATGCTAAAGACCCTTTTCCAACCATTTGCTTGTCCCCCAAACTGGATGATTGTGTGGGGTTGTTTTTAAAATCTGGAAAATCTTTGAGTGTAGATTTCTTCTCAGTTACGGGGAAATTGTAGTACAAACTGTGTGTTTTGATTTTTAATAAGAAGGTTTTGGACAACAAAGTAGATACACCATGGCGGTCTTATTTTAAACTGGATGAAAATGTTAAAGCTGAATGGAGAGTTTTGTATAAGCCACCGTTAACGAAGCGAGTAGGGGATATACAGTGGAGGGTTCTCCATGGAGCAACTGCTGTTAATGCTTTTATTTCTGTTTTAAATCCTGAGGTAAGCCCTGAATGTCCTTTTTGTTTTAGTAGAGAAACAGTTTTTCATGCTTTTATGGAGTGTCCAAGACTAAAGCCCTTATTTATTACTTTAGGTAATCTTTTTGACTGTTTTAATGAAATATTTTCTCTGGAAACTTTTATTTTGGGTATCAAATATGTGCAGAAAAAACGTGTTACGTGTCAGTTACTGAATTTTATTTTGGGGCAAGCTAAGTTAGCTATTTACTCAAGTAGAAAAAACAGGGTCGAACAGAAGCCTGGACAAAATGTTACTATCTTGTTTTCTTCTCTTGTAAAGTCTAGAGTGTTGATTGATTTTAATTTCTACAAGGCTATGGATGATCTTATGTCTTTTGAACTGAAATGGTGTAGTAAAGGAGCATTGTGCTCCTTGTTTGAAGAAGAATTGTTTTTTGCACATTTCCTGTAATTTTCACTTTTCTATGAGATGATTTATTTTTTGTAAATGTGTTTTGGTGAATTTGTAATAAAGCTACTAAAGTTACTAAAGCATGTTGTCTCTTTCAGGCGCTTTGTTTACATGATTATGAAAGACGATGCTGATGTAGATGTGTCTTTGCACTTTCGGGCTGATGAGTACGACTACATTATTTACGTAACTACTGACAAAATGAAATGTTTTAATTGTGGGCAGTCTTGCCATTTAATCCGCGCGTGTCCCGCAAACAATTCAAACACCTCGTCAGCTGATGCTGCCGTCGCTGACGGAAGTGACGTGGTGGTTAACGCTGGAGCCGGTGGAGCAGGGCCGGCAGACAGAGCTCCGGGGGTTTCAGGGTTACAGGCAGTGAAGAACAAAGATGATGATGTTTTACCTGCGATCACGGTGACTGATGCTACAGAATTAGCGTGTGAAAGTACAGTTCCTGATGTGGAGGTGTCTAATGTTGGTATTGAGACAGATAGGCATCTAAACGATTTCAATAGTGACCTGCAGTCCACTGTGAGAAACACATGTGATGACACTCCAATGGAAACAGGGCAAACAGATTTTAAAATCCCATTAAAGCGGAAGAAGTCTGGTAAAAATCTGATAATTAGACATGCAAAGAAAGTAGATAAAGCTGAGCTAAGTGATGAGGATGAAATGGACAGTGATAGTGAATCGTCTGATTCAAGTGTGAGTCTTTCTCAGAGTGAGTTTTCTGGACGTCATTATGAGGTTGATGACATTAAACTGTTCCTGAGAGCTACAAAAACAAGAGAGGAGTGTGCGTCAATGAATACTTTCCTGACGTAAAGCAGTTTGTTGAGAAAACGAAGTGCTTCATGATGGAGGGCTCCTTTACAAATAAAGAGGTCTATCGGCTGAAAAAACCAGTGAGGAAACTCAACTCTGAGCCCAGTAATGAGGACAGTGGGAAAACCTAACTCCATCTGTTGTAGCAGAAGTTTCATGTGGGCGGAGCATTTCCTTTGTTTATTTTTATATTTATTTTCCTTAAGCATGTGCCATGTTAAAGTTGCTACTCTAAATCTGAATGGAGCTAGAGATATCCACAAGAGAGCTGAATTATTTGAAGTGGTTCATCAGAAAAAAATTGATGTCACTCTGTTACAAGAGACACATACTGATTCGAACAATGCTGCGGACTGGGCAGTAGAATGGAATGGGACTGCTGTGTTGAGTCATAAAACTTCAATTAGCGCTGGAGTTGCTGTTCTCTTTTCTAAGAGTTTCAGCCCACACTCTTATCAGGTTGAAGAGGTTATCAAAGGTAGACTTTTGAAAGTAAGAGCCTCTTTTGAAAATGTTGTATTTGTTTTCATGTGTGTGTATATACCAACTTCAGCTGTTGAAAGAATTTTATTTTTAAATACTTTGTGTTCTGTGTTACAAAGCGTTGCTGTCGATGAGTACTTTTTTTGGCTTCCAGCCCACCTTAGCTTCCACTGTGTTTAGATCCAGGCTGAACCTGGCTGCAAATCAGCTGAGCCAGCCTTGGTTTACAACCAGCCTGAAGTAGGCCTCAAGCTTCCAAATACATCCAGCATTAATGCTCAGTCATTCTGGAGAGAATCACTGCTCTGTATATCTGTGCTGAATGGCATTTAAACATGACTTTGGATTTTACCAGTTTCATTTTTGAAGATCAGTAATACTATGTACCAGGACAACATGGCCTTGTGATGAAATGTCCTTGATATTAGTTCAGTGTTATTCCATCTTCATTTTAAATGATTAATCCACATGAAGCCACTTTCATTTCTACACCCACCTTATCCTGTGCAGGGTCATGGGGTATGCTGAGGGTTTTTGTTGACTCAATCTGTTGTTGTTTTGTTGAACTGTTTGTTGTTAGTGTTTACACTTTAAGCACAAACCTTAACTGACACTTCAAGTCCTTTCAGCTCTTTCACTTCGCCTGACACTTCAACGTCTTTCAGTCTTCTTCTGCTTTTCCTTTCGGCTGTTCCCTTTCAGGGGTCGCCACAGCGAATCATGTGCCTCCATCTAACCCTGTCCTCTGCATCCTCTTCACTCGCACCAATTAACTTCATGTCCTCTCTCACTACATCCATAAATCTCCTCTCTGGTCTTCCTCTAGACCTCCTGCCTGGCAGCTCCAACCTCAGCATCCTTCTACCAATATATTCACAGTCTCTCCACTGAACATGTCCAAACCACCTCAATCTGGCCTCTCTGACTTTATCTCCGAAACATCTAACATGAGCTGTCCCTCTGATGTACTCATTCCTGATCCTGTCCGTCCTCGTCTCTCCCAAAGAGAACCTCAACATCTTAAGCTTTGCTGCCTCCAGCTCTGCCTCTTGTCTTTTCTTCAGTGCGGCTGTCTCTAAGCTGTACAACATTGCTGGTCTCACCGCCGTCTCCAACACCTTTCCTTTCATTCTTGCTGATACTCTTTTATCACACAACACATCTGACACTTTTCTCCACCCGTTCCAACATGCTCGCACTCGCCTCTTCACCTCTTTTCCACAGTCTCCATTGCTCTGAACCGTTGAGTACTAAGTACTTAAAGTCCTGCATCTTCTTCACCTCTGCTCCCTGTAACCTCACCGTTCCTCCTAGGTCCCTCTCATTGACGCACATGTATTCTGTCTTACTGCGGCTAAGCTTCATTCCTCTGTTTTCCAGAGCAGACCTCCATCTCTCTAGATTTTCCTCCACCTGCTCCCTGCTCTCACTACAAATCACAATGTCATCCGCAAACATCATAGTCCATGGAGATTCCTGTCTAACCTCATCTGTCAGCCTGTCCATCACCAGAGCAAACAAGAAGGGGCTCAGAGCCGATCCTTGATGCAGACCCACCTCCACCTTGAACTCCTCTGTCACACCTACAGCACACCTCACCACGGTCTTACAGCTCTCATACATGTCCTGCACCACTCTAACATACTTCTCTGCCACTCCAGACTTCCTCATACAATACCACAGCTCCTCTCTCGGCACCCTGTCATACGCTTTCTCTAAATCTACGAAGACACAATGCAACTCCCTATGACCTTCTCTGTACTTCTCCATCAGCATCCTCAAAGCAAATACTGCATCCGTTGTACTCTTTCTAGGCATGAAACCATATTGCTGCTCACAAATGCTCACCTCTGCCCTTAGCCTAGCTTCCACTACTCTTTCCCAAACTTCATTGTATGGCTCATCAGCTTTATTCCTCTGTAGCTGCCACAGCTCTGCACATCTCCCTTGTTCTTAAAAATTGGCACCAGTACACTTCTCCATTCCTCGGGCATCCTCTCACTCTCCAAGATCTTGTTAAACAAACTAGTCAGAAACTCTACTGCCACCTCTCCTAGACACTTTCATACCTCCACAGGTAAGTCATCAGGATCAACTGCTAACCTCTTTCTCTGTATACACTCCTGAACGTCCTCGTTCCACCACCAAGTCTCCTTGTCCACTTTCCTCTTTCCAGATGACACACCGAGTACCCTCCTACCTGTCTCCCTGATCACATTAGCTGTAGTGGTCCAGTCATCTGGGAGCACTTCCTGACCACCCAGAGTCTGTCTCAGCTCCTCCCTGAAAACTACACAACATTCTTCCTTTTTCAACTTCCACCACTTCGTCCTCTGCTCTGCCTTTGTCCTCTTCATCTTCCTCACCACCAGAGTCATTTTACACACTACCATCCTGTGTTGTCTGGCTACACTCTCCTCTACCACTACTTTACAGTCACTGGTCTCTTTCAGATTACGTCTACACAAGATGTAGTCCACCTGAGTGCTTCTACCTCCGCTCTTATATGTCACCCTATGTTCCTGCCTCTTCTGGAAGAAAGTGTTCACTACAGCCATTTCCATCCTCTTTGCAAAGTCTACCACCATCTGTCCTTCTGCGTTCCTGTCCTGAAGACCAAACCTGCCCATCACATTCTCATCACCTCTGTTCCCTTCACCTACATGCCCATTACAATCTGCACCAATCACCACTCTCTCACCTCTGGGGATGCTCTGCATCACTTCATCTAACTCACTCCAGAATTTCTCTTCTCTTCTAACTCACATCCTACCATAACCATTCACAACATTGAACATCACCCCTTCAATTTCCAGCTTCAGACTCATCAACCTGTCTGATACTCTTTTCACCTCTAGAACATTCCTCACAAACTCCTCTTTCAGGATAACTCCTACTCCGTTTCTCTTCCTGTCTGACCCATGGTAGAACAACTTGAACCCTGCTCCTAAGCTTTTAGCCTTGCTACCTTTCCACCTGGTCTCCTGGACACACAGTATGTCCACCTTCCTTCTCTGCATCATGTCAATCAACTCTCTAGCCTTCCCTTTCATAGTCCCAACATTCAAAGTCCCTACTGTCAGTCCTACATTCTTAGCTTTCCTCTTCTCTCTCTGCCTACGAACACACCTTCCTCTTCTCTTTCTTCATCTTTGACCAACACTAGTCCAATTTCCACCGGTACCCTGTAGGTCAACAGCACCGGTGGCGGTCGTTGTTAACCCGGGCTGCGACCGATCCGGTATGGAAGTCATTGTCACGATTCGCATTTTTAATTTGGCATGTGTTTTACGTCGGATGCCTTTCCTGACACAACCCTCTGCATTTATCCAGACTTGGGACTCACACAAGAAGGCACTGGCTTGTGCCCCCTTGCGGTTGCATTACCTCAACTTCTTTCAGTGCTTGCACTATAAGCAGCTCTTCAACTCTTTTCAGCATTTTAACATCAACTGACACTTTCTTTTAAAAGTAAAATTTCATATGCAGTGCTTCTGTTTCAAACTACTACTTTGCTTTCTTTCAGTGCTTCAGCAACAACTTCAACTCCTCTCAGCTCTTTCACTTCAACCAACACACCAGCTGGCTGTTCATCTCATTTCAACATGTTCACTTTACACTTCTTCAGTGGTTAAACCTTTGAGTCTGATAAATTAACACAATGTTCTTACACTTATTTTCCTTTCTAAACAGACAAATACAACTGTACACCTTCTGAATTCAAGTTTCTCTCTTACACCAAACTAATTGCATCGTTAACTCATCCTAAAACACTTCATTCAAACTCCATTCAAACTCAACAGAAACAAAATAACTTATAACTCATATCATGTTCACGTAACTTGGAACTCATACAGACATTTACACACCTGCTTCAGCTTTAACCCGTTTTTAACGGTACAAAATCTTGTAATGAGCTAGCTAGTGTTTGGCATATCAATTGGAAAATTGATAGACCTGTCAGCCATTAAGACATGAGTATTTCCACGTATTTTCCTGTAACCCCTCTGATTGGTCTTGCCTCTGTTGCATTCACTAAAGATATAAAATTACAACACTGTTGTCTTCCTTAGTTACAAACCTCCCAGTTAGAGGAGGGTTATCAGAGAAAAGGGAGAATTATTCTAAATAAAAAATCTTTGGGGCTACAGCCGGATGCCCAGGCCAGGCGACACCCACAACTTCAGCTACAACTTTAAGTCCTTTAAGTGCTTCAATATAGCTTTCTCTCTCAGTTTGATATGCCTTTTGAACTGACCTAAACTCCTTTCAGCAGACATTTCAACTCCTTTCAGTGCTTTGAATTCTACCACAACTTTAATGATTTAAGTGCTTTTACACTTTACACTTTTTTGAACTTTTGGAAGTACTGTATGAAAACCAGGGGAGCATTCATATAATACCAGGGGACATATAATATTTACCAAATAGTAATAATGGATCAGAATCTTTTAATGACTGATAGTGCATTTGCAATTGACTTGATTTCCACTTTCTTTCTGCTCTCCTGCATAGTCTTTTAAGACCCTGAATGTCTTTGTTTATCCAGGGGGTCGCACTTTTTAACTGGGTTTCTAGAGGTGCCGCCTTGTCCAGGGTGGATAGGCATATCTTATAGGTCATTTGTTTCTGAATAATATGTCAGATTGTCCATGGCACTATAAAAGAGGGGAATGAATGTTCCTGCTGTATGCTCATTAATAATAAATGCAAATGCACCTTCTTTTTATAAATTGTCTCTACAGTCTGAACCACAGTGTCAAACAAGATGCACATATGATCCGACACTGAGAGGTCTCTGATGAGTTGGGCCCTTACCGTGTTGAACTAGGCTGTAAGATTCATTGATATTTAAAAATGCATTAGAGGTGTGATTTGAAGTGTTATCGGTATGGAAGTCACCAATAATAATGACTGGAAGATAGAAGCTCTGAAAATTTTGTTAAGAATGTGGGATTCATTTTTAGTAGACGATAAATGCGAAGGCAAAGTATGGGAAAGGCACAATTTATTTTAAATAGAGCCTCAAAACTGGAGGTCACCCACTGTAATGGGGCTACATTTGAATTTGTCTTTGAAGACTGCAGCCAAACCTCCTCCATGACCACTGATTCTAGGAGAGTGAAGTGAATCAAAGTTTGGGATGCATACCTCAGCCAGCTGAATAAATTCACCAGGCCGAAGCCAGGTTTTGGTTAAGAATAAAAAATCAAAATCTAATGTAGTCATTTAATATGAAGGTTTTGCTTGATAGGAGAGGCACAATATGTTACATTAAACAAGGCAGATTTAACAGGTTGTTCATTAGACTCTTGACCGGCTGATTTGATAGGTCTTAGATTGTGTGAATTAGCAGTGTTGATTCTTAGTTTGCCAGGTATGTGCCTAATTAGTGTTGATATTTTTGAAGGGCTATAGAAAGGTCTTGGGATTATAATGCTGTGTGTCGAAGATGGACCTACAATCCAGAAGGGGGCGCTAGAGGGCATAGGATAGGAGACGTTGGGAGTTGGTACAGATTCCAGGTGAGTGGCTAAAGCGACCAGCGCCTCGATTAAAAGGGGGGATGGGACTACAGTTAAAGACCTGCTTTCCACATTAATTAAGGGAATCCAGGAGCCTGCTAATATCACGTTTTAAGATCTTGGATCTCCAGTCGGAGATATCGTAGGATGTCATGAAAAATGACATTTTGGCTACTGCTATATTAATCCAGGAGGCTGGGGCATTTCTCCCGGATATCTGCAACCTTAGCGCCAGGGAAACAGACAGTCTTTATTAACTTTCCTATATATATATATATATATATATATATACACAGTATATATATATATATACAGTATATATATATATATATATATATATATATATATATATATATATATATATATATATATATAAAACTCCCAGGCCTCTGGTAGAGGAGCTGAGCTTGAGGATGACACATACCACCCACGGGGTGAGAGGTGTATATATATATATTTTATTTTATTTTTTTATTTTTTTTTATTTTTTTTTTCCCACAAGCATTCTGGCTAAGAATCAGCTCATTGTAGCTGGTCCCACTGTTTGTAATATATTTATGACAATTCACAGCATGAAAAGTAGTTTGTCTGTGTGAGTGAGAAACTGTAACTGTAGGTTTTAACAATGACTGTTTGTGAGGTAAATCTTATACATATAAGCAGGTTAGATATGAACACGTCTCTGTATCTACAAGTACAAGTGGATTAATGTCTTGGGACAAGATGAACTGCTTCAGAGCTCCAGCCGCTGTGGGTCTCTGCCGAGAGAAATTACACACAGAGCCACATTAAGAATTAAAAAGCATGTAAGCATTTCCTCCATCATTAACTGAACATCATGTCTGGTGTCTTTTATGGACTCCTTTGAACATTTATCAACCAGTGAGAGTGACTGATGATAGAAACTGTAGCAGAGAGCTGGTCCTGGTCTGTGGAAGTCTTTCACCACATACACTAGCTCAGTATTTTCAGCCTGAAACTTTGTCTGACTCTTATTCTCATGTTACTCCTTAACACCTCTTCACAGGTAAGTCATATTAGGTTGATATATTTGATACAAGAGAGCTGGGAGTTCTCTGGGCAACAAAGGACACTTAACAGAACTCCAAAGAGATTAAATCAACTGGGCCCAAACTTCAAGTGTACTGGTTCAATATAAGTGATTATGTTTATGTAATATGTTTAAAGAAATAGTTAGAGAAACCATGACATCATACAGTATGAGGTTGCAAACCACAAGAGGGAATCCTTAGGAAAGTAGCAAAGCTACAAGTTTAGTACATGTTTAGTAAACTTCAGTAACAATTTTTTGGGGCGAAAATGCTAATTCTAGTGCATCTTGTCTTTCATAGTTTGTATTAAATAGAGAAAAAACACATTGGTTAGCATGAGCAGTAATAGTGGCTTAATATGTTCAAAACATACATTGGACAAAACATTGGACTTTAAGACAGGAGGCCGCTTTTTGTTGGCGTCGCGTTTCTTGCGGCGCATCGCTGTGTGATTGCCCCTTGAGTGAAGTAGTCATCTTAACCCAAACCACGATGTTTGGGTTTGGGTTAACCTTAACAAAGAACTTACTTAACTTAAACCATAATTTTTCCCCAATCCTAACCAAACCTTAACCATAGCATTGTCACATCATAAAACTGATTTATTTTCCAACAGTGATTTGTAACGGTTTGGAAGACACAGAGAGATGATGACATCCTTCTGACGGGGGCGTCAGATCAGAAAACACTTCTATGTGTTGTTCTAGAGGGCATGGACAAACAATGTATTTTGTCGTTTAATTTGGAGGACCTGTTATTCTGTCTGATGTTTGGTGCTGAGCAGGTAGTGTACGGTGGGTTTATCAGAACTTTAAATATGCTATAAAACCAAATCAATCAACTACGAGTGACTCCTTTCACATTACACATACAGTAGTCTTTTGATCTACTGTTAAAAATATTGATTAGTGTAGCTTTAAATAATAAAGATATTATCTCTATGGGCATGGTCACTCTCAGGCACTGGCATATCTGATGGGGTCATATTATACTGTCACGATTTGCCTAATTCAGTGTTAGTTAGTAGTAGTACGTTCCAAACCCTAAAATCGTCACCTGGGGAAAAATGCTCAGTAACAAACCCAGGTCCCAAACTGTCCTGAGACCCTTGTAATTAGTCATTGACTTCCTTAATGTGTGGACTGCACCGCATTTGATTAACTATTGTTAGTCGTCGCTTTGTTAGTCTCAGTAAAACACAGCAGTGATCACTTGTGTCATCATGTTGGTGACCACATACTGTATGTCACCAAGATCAAGAAGAAGAATCTTATCGTATTTTCACTTTATTAATGAACTACTGTAATAATATATTTTATTCATCCAGTAGCAACTCTTTCCAAAGATATTCTTTTAGAAAAGCTTACAATTTCATGCAGTACAGCAAATACTAATTGCCTATTACAGAAGCACGTCTACTCACAAGCTCGCTGTCATTTAAGATGGTAGGTGATCTTACAAATGTGAAGAATTTCTTCTCTCATTTTGCTCATTAGGCATCTCAAATGGAGATCAAACATGCTGGATGCCTCCCAATATGTACTCATTGTAACTTGAATATTGTAACATGGCAATGACATGCATCAGTGTCACATTTTGGGGACAAATTATAGATACACCTCTGTCCCCTGCGTGGACTTTTCTCAGATACTTCTGACTGTTAATTTTTACTGTAAACCTGACAATACAGTAGTATTAAACTATTACAATGAGGATTTTTTTGTTTCCCAGATGAAAGCTGCATATTTGTGTTCATATGTGGTCCAGATGGGTCTTCAGTGGGTGCGGTGAAGCCAAATAACAGCCAAGTAAAGGAGCTAAATACTTTACAATAATATAATTAATATTGAAATTCTTATAACACTGGTTTGCACAGAAACAGGGTAGAGGACAAGTAACAGCAAAATATTTTTAAAGCTGAGATGTTTATTTCTAAGATTCACATCAGTCCTTTAGCCACAGTCTGGCCTTCCAAGCTTTAACTCTACTTCCTTTTTTTTCTTGATTTGTTATTTCAGAGCTGAATCCCTGAAGTAACTTTATTTTTTTTACCTCAGCTCCCTCCACCAGCTTCTACAAGATAAATTAGTTGCACTTTAAAGTCCTTTCCTTGTGATTAAAGCTGTGGGAGCCTATACTTATGTAGCTTAAGTCAAATTCATTCCAAGTTCACTGGAATTGCAGCACTGTAAATAGTTAATTTCTAATTATACTAAAAGAAAAACCACGAGACCACGTCCTTTAAAATGTACAAACTGGCCGGAAGACAATAGATAGAGGGAAAGAAACTGAGGGAGGAAGAAGAAGATAAACTGGAGCAATTGAGGATAAGAGAGGATGCTGGGAGATGGATAGAGAGAGATGTGAATTCAGGCGAGGCAGTAGAGGAGTAGTTAAGGTGAGAGAGAGAAAGGTGACAGAGAGGGAGAGTGAGGTAAGCAAGCCCTTAAATTACTGATTTTAAATGTTTCAGAATACCCCAAATGGAGCTGAAATATGCTGCTATTACACTGAAGACTGTGGTAATTATGTTTTTAGAGCCACAGTGATTATAGTGCAATCACAGCCCCGAGCAGTGCTACAGCCACAGACACATGCTGCTATAGAATGAGCCAGGAAGGCATTTTTACTATAGATGAAACTTCACGCTGAGTACACCGAGAGTTTTGGTGATACCTGGTGGTGCTATATGGACTGTTGATTGATTGATTCTTATTTATGGATATAGAAGACAAACAATCCAAGGGATAACATGTAAAGTGTAAAAGACTTTTTTCCAACATGGTCCCTGATGTCAGGGAAAACAGGACAGGCAGATATGTTGAAAGATATGCTATGTCATTATCCAAGTTAATAGAGATGAACCTGTCATGTCATTAGTATTATACTAACTAACCTCTTGAACTCTGCTTTTCATTAAGTCCCTTCAAATTCAGAAAAAGTTTTACACTGACTGACAATGTCACATATATACTTTATTCATCATATCATTCATCATCAATGATATGATGATTATATTGAGTAAAACATTTAAACCAAAGACTGCTATTATGACTGTTCCAATTGCCTAAAAAGCAGTCTGACATACTGGAGTTTGGGAAGGTGGACTCAGGCAAGAGTTCTCCAGGATATAATGACTATAAATGTGCTAAAGACCAAATGGGCTATCTCCAACAATAGGTAGTCTATCTTTTCTGCATCAAATAATGGGCTCAGCCAATATTGGAAGTTTAATTGTAATGGAAAATAATCAGAATGCATCAGTAACTGTGTTTGTGAATACAAAACAAAACCCACCTGATGCATTTAGCATCAGAAATCACATCCATTAGTCTGAAAGTCACCAGAACACACAGACATCATACACACATGGCTGGAATCAGCTCAATTTACACTTTCCAGTGATGTAAGTTTCAGTGTCCATCATGAACAAACATCCATTAAACCCTAAGAAATCATGCATAACTTGTACTGTATGTTGCCTCACAATAAACAAACTGAGACTTGTCGATTACTGTACATTTATGGTTACAGTTGAAACATGAACTATTACTACTGTACCTAATGCAGCAGGTTGTTTATTTTATTTTATTTTTAGTTTAACATGATTAACATCAAACTTTTTGACACAGTAAGTCTGATAGTGTCCTATCAACATGGTTCTTATATCATGTTATAATACCGCAACGCGGCCGCCAGAACTGATCACGACCACTCGAGACAATGATTGTGATTCCACCAGATGCGTCGCAGCGCAGTTCAGAAGTGTCTCAGAAGCGTCTCTCCGCTCTGCTCCGTGCAGAATACATGGCGAGGGCACATACCAAGTAATTAAGTCAGATATGTAATTAGGAAAAAAGCCATTTAAGGCCTTAAAAGGTGGGGTATGCGATTCTAATCAAAGTGGCTCGGACCGAACCACACAGCACTATTCCAGCCATGATGTGTGTCAGTAACGTTAAACGACTTGCCCACGGACATTCAGCTGACTCTCTAGTTTGCCAAGATGCTGTTGTTGTGATGTTAGCTGTAGCAGCAGGAGAGTTGTGAGCGTCGCTGTCTGGAGCTGCTGTGCTGGCTCTGGGAAACCGTCTTGTCCTCTCTGGCTGTTAGCTTCACAGCAGCAACTGTAGGGACAGTTTGCTAACCCACAACCTAGCTAACATAGTTACATTATTTGCTGTGTCGTTGTTCGCTCTATATCATGGTATTTTTCATGGTTTTGGATTTCTCCAGATTCGCATACCCCACCTTTAAAGGTGAGCAATAAAATTTTAAAATCAAGTATACCAACTATGGCATACCACTAAGATGAAAAGTGACTTAAATGTAATGGGTAGATTGTCATGTCATTTACTGAGGACATTTATACTCACCAGAAGATGAACCCTTTCCATTTTGAACACCCTCAGATCAAAATCCTTGAACCCAAGATATCTCATAACCTGCTAGGGCCTATATAGATTTCCACAGAAAATACTGAGGTCCTTCATGCTCTCCAGAGGATGAACCTCTTGAACTCTCTGAAAAATGTTTACATTTTAAGCCACACCACTGGTAAGGTGCTAAGAATAACTAAATCAGCATGTTGTTTGTTCCACTTGAGTTCATTCTGTGTAAGTGAAGCAGAGATTTGTTAGGAATTATTAGACTTATAATTACAGGTTTCTCACAAAGACTAAGCTCCAGATGGCCAATGAGCGTAATTAAAATCACAAGAGTATCACAAACTCTGTCAGCCAATAAATATGGAAGTGTTATTGTGTGAGAGTGCAGGAATATTTATAAGCCTATATCTAAGTCTCAGTTTCTCAGTTTGTGTGTGTGTTCCTCAGACTAAATCATTCCAATTTTGTCCATCAATAATGTTTTGCTCTTTTGTTTTAACACTTGAATGTTAAATATATATATACAATGACTTTTTTCATGTTTAACTCCCAAATAAGACTCCTGTAAAGAATATATGGGAATCAATCAATCAATCAAACTTGTACTCTGTAGCACCTTCCAACAACCGAAACTGAACCAAAGTGCTGTACAACATTAAAAAAGAAGATTAATTGTTGATTTTCATGTTCAGAACTGCTTAAACTATGTGTGTATTACAAATAGCTGTGAAACCTAAGAATACAACAGGCATTTCTAATACGGGAGGAATTTAATAAATCAGTTCAATAAAATTTTATCCCAACAAATCCCACCATGAGCAAGCACTTGGCGACAGTGGCAAGGAAAAACTTCCTTTAAGAAGCAGACTCAATGGTGGGTGGCCATCCGCCGCTGCCTGTTGGGGAGGGAGGGAGAGAGTGAGAGAGGAGGAAAGAGAGCATACAGTAGCAAAATGTAAATTCCACATAGAATTTCTAAAAGAATAATAATATAATAGTAGTATTAATATTAATAAAATGATAATAGTAATAGTAATGATAGGAATAATAATGATAATAATAATGATGATGATAAGACTAATAATAATAATTGTAGTAGCGGTTGTCGAGCAGGAACACCGGGGCAGCGAGTGGCCCACAACCACAGATCCAGACTCTGCAGCTCTGGAGGCAGAAATTCCTGCTGAAAGCAACAGAAGGAGAGAGGAGAGAGACAAGAAAGCACAGAACTATGGGAGAGAGAAGATGTTGAGTTAGTAACATGCAGTAATGGGATAAAAATGCATACAGATGGGAGTAATCACTTGAGACATGTGTAGGTCTTGTGTTAAATTTGAATTCATTAAACCCAAACAGTAAAAAAAAAAGACTAATCATCAAATCCCTCTAGCCAGCTGTAAGAGGCGACGATGTTCATTACATTTATGAAAATGTTGGAGTCAATGAATGACATACTATTATGTCGACTATTTTGCTATTGCAAGAGTTCTACCATCCTTCCATCAGATCATCTTGAATTTTAAAGATAACGTGAAACTTGTTGGGTTTCCACTGTTCTTGTGCCTGTACAGAGCAATTCTAAAAAAAAAAAAAAATCAGAGATGAGGTGGTTTTGGCTGTTTTTCCAAACATCTATACAAAAGAAGAAAGTTCAGCTATAATCTAATGTAACAAGGTCTACAAAGATATTCAATTGAGACTGTCCTCCCAAGAAAAACGACAGCATCAATCATTCAGAAAATGCCCCAAAATAATGTGTGTTTATGTTCAAATAACAAAGACTTCTAGCAGTCGTAGTAATTATGACTCTTTTTCGTTGGGAGCAACAGAGGAAATAGTGTGACATTGTTATGGAGATATAGAATGTCGTTCTGGAGGGCATGGACAAACGACATATTTTGTCATTAAATTTGTAGGACTAGTTTATTTTATTGTACTAGAACTGCAAACACTGGTCGCACAGTAACGTTATAATGCTGAAAATGGCCCCGGTCAGACAGCAAAAATCACAACATACTGTACAGAAAAAACTGTAATTATGAAAATCAAGTAAATTGTTATTTAAAAGATAAGTCTGATGATCTATATTTTTCTTATTGTCTTTCTTACAAAATTCCATGAACAGACCCAACTCCAGACCTAATTCCACAGGTGTTATTAATAACATTAATAATAGCTGCACTCCATTTAGGTGAGCCAGTTCCAGGACCCTGGTATTTTGTATGCTCACTGACTGGCATGGCTTGCTGGGACAAGCCATTGTTTGTTATTATTTACAACTGTGCATTTCCTGCTAAAAAAAAGGGTCTATAGAGCCTACAAACAGGTATTGTGTGTAGATCCAGAGTATTGTGTGTGTATTCCTCTGAGCCGCAGAGCTCCACTGTTGTCCAGAAACTATTAAAACACACATGTTCCTTCATCACCATGAACACACACACTGTAGTTTATTCTGACTCAGTCCCACACACACCGTCCTGCTGCCCCAAACACTCACTACAGCACCACATGTGGATTCATCCGCCACTGAAAATAGTCCCCAATAAAGTCTTCCTGTTTGAGTAGCATTTGATAAAAGCTACAGTGTCCAGCTTTTTTAGGTAATTACTGAGCATATATAAAAAAACAACAAATAAATATTTGTGAACTACTTTTAAAGATTTATGTCTTAAGTAGGAACCAATGGGTTTAGGACTGAGTGCCACAGACAGAGTAGGGAAGTCAGAAACTATGTGGAGATGGACTAACACATTGTTGATTTTTGATCTTTTCATGAAAATTGTTGACAATGAAAATGCAGAATAGCACCAGCCTTATCATTTAACTGATGTGTGCATATCTGTGGATAAGCATATGTTACTGTCAACTTCTCACTCTAATCACAGTAGTTTTGGCCAGTTTTTTGGTTGTGAGCAGACAGTCATGGTGCTATCACCAAAGGAAAGGCCCCTGACTAAAACAGTTCTTCAGAATCAGAATCAGAATCAGAAACACTTTATTGATCCCCGAGGGGAAACTCTTTTGTTACAGCTGCTCACTATCACGTCAGTGCACACAGGAATAGAAGAACTAAGCAAATCAGAATATAATACACTAAGTTAAGTGCAGCTTATTAAGATGATTATGAGACGGAGGATATTGCACTGCAGTAATAGAAGTATCAATAAATATCAATAAATTAAACTGAAAACAGAGGATATTGCACAGCAGAATATTAACACAGAATATTGTACAATTATGTCAAGTATTGCAGAGATGTTAATGATCAATGTCCAGTTTAATGACTTTCATACAGTCATACAGACTGACACTTAGAGGGAGGAGTTAAAGAGTCTGATGGCCACAGGCAGGAATGACTTCCTGTGGCGCTCTGTGGTGCATTGTGGGGGGATGAGTCTTCTGCTGAAGGTGCTCCTTTGTTTGAGCAGCACATCATGGAGCGGGTGGGAGACACTGTCCAAGATTCTTCCTCTCTCATAGTCTGCTAATCCCCTTAAAAAGCTGTTGAAGAACTGGAACAAGTACGTTTGTCTATAAAGAAGCTGTCTGGATACCAGAAACTCAGCCTGAAAGAGTTTAGAACGAAGCCAGTAATTACTGAGTAATGAAATACTGAACAATCAGTTTCACTGTGGCATTATAGCTATAAAGCAATGCCAATGACACCTCTTGGTCCCTCTTGTTTATAGCCATTTTTCACTACTATTCCAGTGGAGAAGGTGTGAATAATGGTAATGATGTACAGCTTACACTGATGTTTTAATTTATTGCCTTTTACCGGGTATTTGGTCACATTGTAATGCCCTTGGGTGCCTACATCGAGTGTCAGTTGACCCCAGTCTACACCTATATTTGCTGTTGCTATGCAGTGGTTTGGTTACTGCTACTATTTTAATCATATGATGATGATATTCAGGAATTCCCTCATTTCCTCTGCAGCAGAAATCGGTAGGGGCTTGTTAATGCCAAACCACAGTGGTTCAGTACTGGACAGCTCCCCTGGGAATGTCTCCTGCTGCTGAATACAAAGTAACTGTGGAGGACAACTGATGGAATGGTTACGTGGGTGCGTAGTGGTTGCCATGGATACCTTGGCTTTAGCCCTTGCATTTGTCCAGCTCTACTTTACACTGAATAAACCCTGATTATTATTCTGGTGTTTAATAGGAATAGGTATTCAGCAGGGCTTTTTTACCTGCCTGCTCTTTACATTGAATTTTACACACATTTTACTTTATGCAACAGTCATTCCAATGTGAAAATGGCTTGTGGGGCTATTTATTCTTTACTCTCACTGTTGTTTTATTCTCACTGAGAAGTATAGATTCCTCCCTGGTCTGCATTTTGTCTGTTTCTCTGAAAATTATTCTTTTTTATTGGAATATTCAGGTTGGTGAGAGAATGTCTGTAGAGTTTGCATAATCATTTTACCTTCCAAATAAGTTTGACTAAGTTTGTTTAACATCCGTCTGATCATCTGACTGTTTGTTGACCCGTCAAACGTCCTTTCTGTGATGTCACTGTGTTCCCGGATCTCAGCTATTAACTTGGTCAGTGCAATACTATCGTAGCTGAGACAATCGAATGCCACAGTTACAAAAGTAAGATCCAAGTTGTATGTAAAGTGAGAACAAGCGAGGTGTCTGTAGAGTTTTCCAAAACTCACTGGGAATTAAACAATCCATCCATCCAACCATCCCTTTTCTGCCACTTATCTGGGGCCGGTTCGCAGATACTACTAAAAACAAAACTGGCAGACGATGGTGAGCAAATTTTGTCTGTGAACAAATTCCACCTCACTCTTACACCTTCTGTTTTCTTCAGCTCTCTGTAGAGTTTCCAGTCTGCATTGCCCTGATGATGGATGTCCATTTCTGTTTTGGTACAGGAACACATGAGAACTGTACATGTTCTCACAGGATTTTGATTTGTCTCTGTATTTGCTTCTTCTTGCATTCAAGGGCGGCTGTGGCTTGGAGGTAGAGCGGCATGCGGCTTCCCCCAGCCCACGTGCCGAAGTGTCCTTGGGCAAGACCCCGAATTGCTCCCGAGGACTGTGCCTCGATGAGCCGTTAGCATCTGCCATCAGTGTGTGAATGTGATATGTAGTGTGTGAAGCGCTTTATGTTGTGGACAACATGTGTGGGTTGTCTAGTCTTTGTAGCTTTCAATAATTGTTTAAGTCTGTTCACTTCTCAACACGTTGCTCCAAAATCTCCCGTAGCTGTTCGGTTGGGTTGAGATCTTGTGACTGCACCATAGCATATAAGTCACATAAAGTTCATCCTCAAAGCATTCAGTGAGCTGTCAGACCTGTATGGAAGCATCTTTAATTCGTCACCCATCTGTAGAATGTTCTGTAAGTAGATACTGTGTCATTCATTTTACAGTAGGACTTGAACTTTTTTCGAATCTTTCAAAAAAATGTATTTATTGTGAGACGAGACAGAACTTAATACATTGGATGCTATGACAGGATTAGCATGACGGGGCAAACATGCATTGAGTACATACAACGGCAACATAAAAACAAAATACTTATGATGTGGAATGTGTGTATTAGAGAAGGTGCAGGGCAGTCTGTTGTGTAGGATCCTTGTGTGTGTGTAGGTGTGTGTTTATGCAAGTAAATGGTAAATGGACTGTACTTGTATAGCGCCTTTCTAGTCTTTCCTACCACTCAAAGCGCTTCGCACGATATATCACATTCACACACAGATGCCAACTGCTCATCAGTTCAAAGGGACTAACTCATTCACACACACACACACACACACACACACACACACACACCGAAGGGCAGCCCTCGGGAGCAATTTGGGTCGCACCCGAGAAAGAGAAACAAAAAAGTAACTAGAATAATAGAGAGAAATATAGATAAGAAAAATCTAACAAGAAATAACAAAAAATAATTAGATAACTAAATAAAATGAATGATTACTTGACTAATCAATTCATTGCTCTATTAAGAGGTCAGTTAGATTAAGGAAGTCATATAACTGATGATAAACTGAAAAAACTGCAAAGGATTTGTACCTACCTATTTGTGCCGGTATTCAGTGTCGTCTTTTGGACAGAAACCAGTTTACCCCCACTTAGGAGAAAGAGACAGACAGAGATGAAATGACACAGCTGCACTGCAGAGATGCTACTGTCCTCATTCTTTTCCTCTGTCTCTGTCTTACACACACATTTCCCCAAGCTTCCTCCTGTGTCGAAATGCCTGCAGAATCATCTAACCTCCACGTTGCTACACTCTGCTAAAGGGACAGATCCTCTGTGTGTGTGTGTGTGTGTGTGTGTGTGTGTGTGTGTGTAGTTTTTGTCCAACCCACTGTTGTCCTTCCACGTCGGCCACTTTTTATAATTTAAAGCTTTTCATTATTAATTGAGATGATTGCTTCAAGCTATCAACCTCCTGTTATTTTACATATTTTCCCAGTTTTGTCACCAGATCAGATGTATGTCTCAGATCAGAGCTACCAGCGTGGGCAACACATTCTAATGACCCTCCACATTAGCACCTCTCTAACATCGATAAACTCGTGTGTGTGTGTGTGTGTGTCTCAACGTTTTTTTTAAACCATAGCATAAACCATACACACACACACGAACAATGTAATTTACCATTTACAGAGATATGATTCTGCTCGTTAGTTTAATATTTCACACGTGGAAATATGATCTTGCATTTTGTTATTTGTTCATTTATTTTCAGGGACAATGAACTTTGATCAACCTCAGTGTAAACGTGCCAGTGTTAGCCATAAGGCTGATTTTCCACTGTTGTCCCTAGGCCTGATGTTCAATTAGCCATTAAAACAAGCATGAAGCATCGGAACAGGATGCAAAGCTCAGAGGAGTAAAGCATCATCATGCAAAGTAGGACATGTACAATGCAGGCAGTTAAAACATGACAGCATAAAATCCCATCACATTACAGAAGACAGCAAGCCATGCCAGTGAGTGAGCATACAAAATACCAGGGTCCTGGAACTGGCTCACCTAAATGGAGTGCAGCTATTATTAATGTTATTAATAACACCTGTGGAATTAGGTCTGGAGTTGGGTCTGTTCATGGGATTTTGTAAAGCCAGAAGGGACCAGTCTGACACACACGAATCAAAAGGACAGGATTCTAAAGAGTTCGGTCTGGACCTGCTCTGTAGGAAAAGTGCAATGAGATAACTTCTGTTATGAACTGGCGCTATATAAATAAATTGAATTGAACAGAATGAGGACAGACAAGGAGAGCATGCAGAGATTAGGAATGATGGCTGGTCCAGACAAAAATGGCCAGAGATGAATTTTGTTCCCAGTCTGTCCATTCTAAGCTTAGTTACTTTTATTAAAAACCACAGCTGGTTCTCTCAGAGTAATCTACCCGTGGTACAACAAATAGGACGAAAGCCCTCAAATATACATCAGATAAAATATAAGCAAATTAATTCCAAAAAATGTAAGGAAGCACTCAAATATATGGCATCTTCTAATGAGCAGGCTCGTTTGTTTAACTCACACCAGAGCAGTAATTAAAGCATCATTTTATCTTTATTACAACTTGGGTCTTATTTGCGTAGTTTTGGCCATCATTTCTATCAGCTGTGATAACACTGTACTTACGGTATTTGCTGAGATTTGGGTAGACAGTGACATTACTAAAAAGAAGTGTGATAAGTCAAGAAACAAGAGCAGTCAGATGATGGTTTTAATAAACCAGATTGGTCCTGTAATTTGCTCTGAAATTAATGAAATCATGAAGTTTCTTCAGTAAAAGCTGTTTGTAGGAAGTCACACATTGGGCTTATCTTTTTTTGTCTATATCACACCAACCTCTCCATGTGTTTCTCCCTTGTCACTTCCTCCATTCTTTTGTTATGAGCCAATCACAGTGAAGCATGACAACAACAGCTCATCAAATAAAAAATTGGCATCTCAAGGAAATCATATTTTTGTTTGGATGGTGCATAGCGGCACAACGTGAACACACAGCACCACAAATCTGCAGCCAGAGGAAGATGGTGTGGTTTTGTTTTTACGGTTAATGAGTGCAACGTGTTATGGTACACAGAGGTTGGACCCAAAAGCTCGACAGACACAGAGAGAGTTGAAGTGGTTAGTTTGGGTTTATTGTACAAGAGGTGTGTGGAAGGAATCGCCGTGAGCAGGCAGGCGGAGCAGCGGAGGATGCGTGGTGAGAAGCTTCTGGAGAGCCGGCGAGCAGTTTGGAGGCAGGTGTCGGTCGGAGGAACGGACCACTTGTTCTGGTGACGACTGGTGAGAAGAGCCGGGTAGATGCACTGCATGGTCTTGACTGATGGATGGAGAACAGGTGAGTAGCAGCAGATGAATCGCAGGTGTGTCGGATTCTGAGTGGAGGTTCGCCCGAGGCCACGCCCAGCCAGCGCACACACACACACACACACACACACACACACACACAGGAGGGGAACCAACAGGAGACGGACCATGACACAACGGTGAAAGAAATAAAATGGCCTACATGATCGTATCACTCCGATGCTATTTCTACATCGTGTGTAGAGGTGTGTGTGGTTATTCTGTAGCATCTGCATGTGATTTAATCACATTAGACGGCCGTGTGTAATGGCACTGCGGTCTGAGCAGCACTGCAGATTTATCAACATGTGTCCCGCTGCCTTCAGATGGCTGCAGGGATTTAATGTACTGGAGAAGAAGCTTTCACACAGTATAAAGCAGCTGTGGACGACAGATACTGGAAGAATCACTCATATTCAGTTATAGATGAATGCAGACTGATTCACCGACGTTCTTGCTTTAATCATATTAAACCTTCATTTTACAAGCCAATTTAAATGCATCTACTGGTTGAAAAGCAAGTAATAGTTAATATTTTAGGATTATTCTATTATTGCATTGCATTTGTTGCAAGTATTTAGTTTCCTCTTGTCAACAATATCACCAGATTGCCAGCAGAGTGACTTTGCTCTAGAAACCGACGCGGTTGCGAGATGTTTATTCTCAGAGCAACGTCTAAGACACATTGTACACAAAGATACCAACACCTCTCTTAGCGCTGGCTGGTGTGATTGAACCTCCCACCTGTTTGTTCCTCTCCTCCCACCTGTGCACCTTGCTCTCTGAGCTGGACACCAAAATACCACACAGACGGGTAAAAGTCAGCGGTTTGCGCGCTGCTTGTGCTGGTCGTTGCACAAAAATAGGCCCTTAAAACAGCATTCAGACCATCATGGAACATGAAAACTCTCATATGGAAGACACACTGATGGAAGTAGGAATTAGGGGTGCGATTAGGGGGGTGGATACCATCCAGATACCCGTCTAAATGACTACTTCCTCTCTTTGTCTCGGTCTCTCTCTGCGCTGTAGAATCCTGGCAGATTAAAGCAGAGTCTGCGGCTGTAACACACCTCCCTAACTCCTCGTGGCCGGTTCTCTCTCCTCTCTCTCCCTCCTCACTGCTGCTGTCTCTTGGTATTTCTCCCCTTTTCACTCCTTCCCATACCACTTCTTTCTCTGGCTCTATGTTTCTTCACTGGCTCAAATCCTGCTGCTAACTGAAAGATCTATATCTGGAACTTGAGGGCCTAGAACATTACAAGTACCTGCTTTGAACAACAGTTAGCTGATGGTCTGCTTTGCTCTGGGGTTTGACACGTCCACTTAATTAGTCGTGACGTCATCGCTGTGCGACGCTGTGTGGTTAGTTGCTGCTTGATCGCTGCTTGTTTTGCTTTTATCTACTTTCTTAACGTCCTGAAATGAATGCATTCATCTGTGGAGGCCCAACAGCAGCCAAGCTTCATGTCTGTCCTCGACTGTGGAGATGTTCGATTGTCACGCTGCCCCATCAACACACAGCAGTTAAATCCCGTGGATCACAGTGCGTCACGCTTTATCGTGCTCATCTTTGTTCTCTGTATCTCACGGTGGGATGGACTTCCTTACAGCCTCACATCTCTTCTCTCATGTAAATCTGTAACTACAGTAACTGACCTTAGCTGTCCCTCCTGTACGCACTGATGCTGGCAGCTGGGTTCAGGTACTATGCACCTTTTAAAAGGAATGAACTGCAAACTGCCCTCAAACTACAGTTTTTATTATCTGAAGTTTTCAATGATTCTTGGAACTGTGCTAATGACCTTGTTTATTGATCTTCATCTCAATGAGACTGCCTGATTAAAACAGCTTAAATCAAAAATAAATACAATTAGAATTAAGATTCGCAGATTGCAGAAAACCACTGATGTAGTGTCTGTGGCATCGCTCTCGGCTGGATTAGGTTATTGCCCACTTCGCTTCTTGGCATGTAAAATGCAAATTTAAGCAACAAGTTGTAGTTTTTTGGTGGAACAAGCAACTGGCAACCGTCGACTGTGTGATAGGTGTTTTCCTGTGTTGTTTGTATTGATTTTAAAAAGTGATGAAAGATCCTGTAGACTGGTGGTGTTGGATGCTGCTCCTCTGCTGAACTTCAGTGGAGAGGTGCGACTGGCAAAAAGATGTATTAAAGTGAAATGTTTCCCCAAAAGCTGTATGTCCATTCAGTAATAACACTGCAACCTTCACTTCTAGATTTGATTCACTACTTTCAGGATACTGGCCATTATTGGGTCTGCAGAGGATGAATCAAGTGATTCCCTGACATTTCCTCCAGTGTCACCATCAGGGAAATATTTCATTTCAAAATTAGGCCTGGTTTTGACAAGAAATATCAAATTCTAATGAGAAGATTTCCATGAAATTGTCTCAATTGTCTGTAGGGGATGAGCCCTCTCCCATGGACAAGCCATGGCACGTACTAAGAGAAGCGACCACATTACACCGCTCCTTGCTTCCCTTCACTGGTTACCTTGAGTTTTAGGATTGATTTTAAGATTGTACTGCTTGTCTTTAAAGCCTTGAATGATCAGGCTGCTGTATCTGTGATCTGCTAACTCCCTGAGCCTGATCGCTGCTTGAGATCCTCTGGCAGGGCCCTACTTCCAAAATCTCGACTTGTCACTAAAGGTGACCGGGCTTTTGCGGTCCGGGCCGCCTGAGGGGCTGTGTCCTCTTTTAAAGCTCTTCTTAAAGGCAGAATGAGGAGGGTTTAAACACATGATTCAAAGTTGACCCTGGCTCAAC
>NC_058045.1:985000-1015000 GCF_020085105.1 Siniperca chuatsi | reverse complement strand
CATTATCATTCATTTGGAGTCGTGTTTGTGTCCATTTGATGAATTTAAGTCCAATATTCAGTCGCCTTTAGCTCTGGTTTGGTCTCCACCAACTCCTGAGAAAAATATCTGGCTATTTAGCTGCTAAATGCTCCACTGTGTTCACCGTTTTCTAACTGAATGCGACCGTCCGACAATCAAAACGGCGTGCCGCATATCGCTGCGCAGTGCTGCGTCGCTCTTGGCCCGTTAGGACATTCCAGCAGAAAACAAGCAATTGAACCGATTTTATCGCAGGCGCTCGCTCACTTTCTGGACTGAAAAAAACATAATTTAGTTGTTTCCTCCAGAAGATTTTGTGTGAGAATGGGTTGTTTCTTAGAGAAACAGCTTAAACTGGCCATGTTCATTGTATGTAATGCAACAGTTTGGCTCTCTTACGTGTTTTAATCATGTCTGAATGACAATGGAGTTCTATGGCAAGGAGATACAAGCTGCGTATAGCAGACTGTGGCTACACCGACAATACTTGGGAATAGGGCATATTAATTGTTGGTTTTAATCTTTCCATGTGATTTATTGGTAATAATAAAAACACAAAATAACACAAACCTGTTAGCATCATTAGCAGTATTATTGTCATAATTTCCCCACCAAACTGTATAACTCTATATGCTGTTATTGTTCTCTGTTGTCTTTCATCCTCCTTTCCATCATTTCACTGTTTCTCTCCCCTGTTCTCTCTGCATATCACAAATCTCTTCATGCAGCAGCAGAATCTAATCTGAAATATCTCCATATTCAGATGCACAGACTGCCTGTTAGGACAGAGGAGCTGCTTTCCAAGGAAGCTGCTTTATCCACATTTTACAAAAACATCTTGGTTCCCTGTCAACAAATGTCAAACCTGCAGCCAGAAACCTGGGTGGAATATTTGAAAGTAGCATTTCATTTGAAAAACAAGCTTTTAACCAGCAGTAGAAGACATGATCATATCACTTGTTTCAGCTTCTCTTCACTGGTTACCTGTCAGTGTTTTGGGATTTTACTGATTACTTTTAAAGCACTTCATGGTTTAACTCCCAGTTATATTGCTGAACTGCTGCTCCCCTATGAGCCAGAGCACAGCCTCAGATCCTCAGGCAGGGCTCTGCTGGCTGTTCCTGAGTCCTGGTTCAGGACTAAAGGTGAGCAGGCTTTTACAGTCAGGACCCGTCAGCGCTGAACTCCCTGCCTGAAGATCTGAGGCTGCAGAATCAGTGAATCAGTGAATTTACTTCTTTTTACTTCTAGCACACGGTTTAATTTCCAACATGTCTTATCTGTCTACCCTATTGAAACTGAAGGAATTATTTTTCTTTTATTTCCTCCAAATGTATCTCGTTTTTTAGGGGGTAAAGATGCTCAAATACTATTGAAATTTTGCACACGGCAGAAGTGGCAAAAATGTACATCTGATAGGGGTCTTGGACAATATTGACAATATTCAGTCATAGCGCCATCCACTGGCAACAGGAAATTACACGTTTTATACTTTGATGTCCTTCTCCTAACAGGTTGCCCAGATCCACCTCAGATTTGGGCAGAAAGGCCTTAAGAAAAGACATTGATGAGATATTGTGAAGCTTGTGAGTTTTCATCAAACTCTGTTGCTGCGGCAACGCATTATTTGCCCTGAAACAGGAAGTTGTTCTAAGTGTGTACATTGTCCAATGTGCCCCAAATTTCACACGGTTGATAAGAGTCTCAGCCTGAGGACATCTTCATGCCAATTAAGAGTTGTAGTCATTGCGCCACCTACTGGCAACAAGAAGTAAGCCTTGACAATCATCATTTCATTTACGTGAAATTTTCAGGGTGTGGTCCACACTTGATACCCTGGAACGACGTATAATTAGTGGATGTTCTCTAGCGCCATGTAGTGGACACAGGAAGTGACGTTTAACTCCTTTGTACAGCATCCAAAACGTATGAAAATTCAGAGCCACGTCGACCAATGTCTGGCAACGGTGCTATGGCACACCCCAACATGCGGGTCATCCCGTTCATCGCTGCTTGCAGCTTTAATTATTATTATTATTATTATTATTGTTATTGTTGTTGTTGTTTTTATCTTATATTATTGTTGGGTATTTTATTCCATTTTACTTTTGTATTATTTTTAATTGTCTGATTCTATTTGACTCATTGCCTCCTGAGCTGGTTTAAATCTAGTTTACTATTGTTTATTATTATTCAAGGTTTATTCTATGGAGGAAAGTTGTAATATTTTCCTGCTCTGGTGGATTTCCAGGCATATTATACAGTTTTGCAGCAGATGTCTTTTTTTCTGGAATGTTTTCAAGGAAAATGGGTTCAATACAAGGTTTATAGTTTATACACTTTTTTTTTGTTTTTTCACTTGGGATGTTTTTAAACATCAAGAGGTTTCATTTTTAATTATTATTTTTATCCTAGTTTCAAGCAGAAAGATTTCCTATTTCTTTTTTTAAATATTCTTTTAACTTTTATTCAAGCATTTGTTAATTGCCAGAAAGGCTATTTGTTTCTTGCTGTAGGAACTGACAAGTGTTTTTTATGGTTTTAAAGAGAAGGGCTTTCCATTGCTTGTGTCTTTTTAATGACCCAGTGGCAAAAAAAGACAAACAGAGCAGATGGGCAGAGTGTCATTTGAAATTTCTATTCAGTTGTGTTGGCTACAAATTGATCTCATTCACATTGAGGAATATGTACATCACTATAGTTGGATGAATGAGTAAACTGATTGAGAAAAGGATGGATAGTTACATAAAGAGTGAGTAAATGATCATGGGTATCCCAGCCAATGTCATTTCAATTAAATTTTGTTTATATAGCGCCAATTCACAAGAGGTTTTCTCATTGCACTTTTCCTATAGAGCAGGTCTAGACCGTACTCTACTGTAGTAGCAGTTGTCGAGCAGGAACCCTGGGGCAGCAGGTGGCCCACAACCACAGATCCAGACTCTGCAGCTCCGGAGGCAGAAATTCCTGCTGAAAGCGACAGAAGGAGAGAGGAGAGAAAGGAGAAAGCACAGAACTACGGGAAAGACAAGATGTCGAGTTAGTAACATGCAAAAATGGGATAAGAATGCATACAGATGGAGAGGAGGAGAGAGAAGCTCAGTGCATCATGGGAAGTCTCCCAGCAGTAAGGGATGTTTCAGGATTCACCTGAGCCAGCCCTAACTATAAGCTTTATCAAAGAGGAAAGCCTACTTAAGCCTACTTTTAAATGTGAAGATGGTGTCTGCCTCCCAAACCCAAACTGGGATCTGATTCCACAGCAGAGGAGCTTGATAACTGAAGGCTCTGGCTCCCATTCTACTTTTGGAGACTCTAGGAGCCACAAGTAACCCTGCATTCTGGGAGCGCAGTGTTCTAATGTGGTAATAAAGTATTATGAGCTCTTAAAGATACGATGGTGCCTGACCATTAAGAGCTTTGTGGGTGAGGAGAAAGATTTTTCTGGGTTTTACAGGGAGCCAGTGCAGAGAAGCTAATATTGGAGAAATATAGTCTCTTTTCCTAGTTCTTGTCAGTACACGTGCCGCAGCATTCTGGATGAATTGAATAGTCTTAAGAGACTTATTTGGGCAGCCTGATAATAAGGAGTTGCAATAATCCAGCCTAGAAGTAACAAATGCATGGATTAGTTAACATGGACTGAGATAACTACGAGGTTCTGTACGGTGGTGCTGGAGGCCAGGGCAATGCCATCTAGAGCAACTATATCTTTAGATAGTGGGTCTCGGAGGTGTTTGGGGCCAAGTACAATAACTTCAGTTTTGTCAGAGTTTAACATCAGAAAGTTGCAGGTCATCCATGTTTTTATGTCCTTAAGGCAAGTTTACTGTTACTTCTTTCAGAAACGCTAAGGTTAGCCTACTCAGTTGCCCAGAAGCAACTTCCGAGTGGCCCAGCATACATACAAGTGCTCTACTGAAAATATGTCTCTGTCAACCCTGAAACGTAAATTTGACAGTGAAAACCATCAGTTTAACCCTGCCTGGACTGGCAAGTATTTGTTTATTTTACCGCCATCTCCAAATGCCTGCTATTTTTTATTACATTCATTTGCATTTGTTTCAAATTTGTCATTACCAAAAACAAAAAAAAAATTGAATTTGTTATTGAATAGCCCTGCACTATGGTATGTGAAAATGCTGCTAATGTAGCCAATTTTACACACTAATGCAAACCTAGATGGAATTCATTGAATAATTCTCCATACATAACGTCTTTTGATGTCAGCTTATTCAGTACACACAGAAAATATCCAAACATCATTTAACTTGTTATCAGAGAAATATTAGCAGTGTATCAATTAGGGTTGAGTTGGTCTCCAGTTTTGCCAGTCCAGTCTGGTGTACAAGCAACCGACATTTGTCATTATGAGATGTTCTGGCCAATTATACCTCTTAAAATCCACCTGCCTGTCGGCGACCTGCTTGAGGTAGTTCCAAGTGGCTTAGCATAAAGATAGCGTTAAATGTGTAAACTTTGTCAATATGGACATGCTACACATTGTTAGATCGGTTACGTTAGATTCTCCACAATTCAATTGTTCAATTAATTTTATGGAAGCCAAATAGGCAAAAATTCCCCCCCAAAAGGTGGCTCTTAATTAAAAGAGACAAAAAGCAGCTCTCAGCGATATCACCTCTTCAAACATTCTACAGCTGGACTCAAGAAATGTAACTGCCACCTCACTAATAGTTGAAACTATAAACCAGCACAAAAATGACAATTACCAACAAAACATAAGCCACATACACATTACAAACACTAACGAAAAGTAGCATTTGCATTTTGGAACATAAAACAGCAAACTTAAACCACTCAGTCCAGCACTGCATGGGCTGTCGCTCTCTCAGCGCTGTCTGCAGCACATGCACCAACACAGCTGAGCAGACGGTGGTGCAGAGTCAAGCGGTGTTCATGGTTCATGGTTAAGTTGCTAACTAGTTAATGAAATACATTGCTGGAAAGTTAATAAACAATGACCCCGTCATTTTCCCTTCCCAATATAACTCTAATATAACCCTGACAACCATCATGTCATTCATGCTTATCACATTTGTTTGCTGTGTTAGCAAGTAGCTAGCCAGCAATAGTTTGTCAGTACACCAGAAATGTAGCAGATTGGAAGGTAAGTACGAAGCATCGTTTTGAGCATAGACTGTTTAAAAGAACCGTGACGTCACCGTGACGTCACCCATTGGTTTGTGGAATACATCTTGTTTTTTTGGAACTAGAAGTGACCATATTTGGACAAGAGGGTGGAGCTAAGTTATCAGCTAACGCTAGCTAGCTAGCTTTTCATGAACTGAAAACACACTATGAAAGGCTGAAAGTTCTAAAACGAAAACACCGACAGCATCCAAAAACAAGTTCACGGCTAGCTAAATGTTCTCAGTGCAGTGGATACGCATCGCCTCTATCCTGACTGACAGGTCGCCGTGGTAGCAACTTGTCAATCACAAGGTAGCCCCACCCTAAAGCATACCCTGCTTTATCGTCTATTTTACTCTAAATGGGACCATCATTTCCAAAATGAACATCATGCTGTATTGAAGAAGACTTGAAACTAGCGATTGAGACCATAAACTAATTAGGAAAGTGTTTACTGAGGTAATAAACCTGGCTAGTAGTTCTTGAGCTCTCTTTCTCTGGACGTAAGAGTTGGATGCACAAAGGACCAACCAGCATCACCATTCTTAGCTGTCAGCTTGGTAAAACAATTGCATTTCTCATTGATTAATTGATTCTCAAGTTATTCTTCATTATCTTGTTTTTGAAATCCAGAACTCATTCCAAGTAGTTATTTGTCACTGGCCATTCTTCAAGTGAGTGATTTTATATTCCGAGATGAAAAGCTGCTACAGTCAGTGTTCAAAAAGCTGCCATGCAGAGAGAAATCAATGGAAATACTTTAGAAGTTGGATTTAAAATGTGTTTGTGCATGTATGCGCTATATAATTATATCTAAAATAATTCTACGTCTGTGTATGTGTGTGTGCTTCCAGTGGGACCAGTAAATGGTGTGTTTCTGGCAATTTAGACTTTGAATTGGATAATTGATCTGTCATTCAATTAGTCAATCAGCAGGCCCTCAGGGGGGCAGATGCTCCTGTCAGGTAAAAATGAGCTTAGCCAATCAATGTGCAGCTCCCACTGGGTCTAGAATGACAGTATGTCCCCATCAAGTGTTGCTGCTATCCAAGTCTGTAGTCCAGTGTGTCAAGACAGGCATGTGTCATGAAAATAATGCACCAGTCTGGTGGTTTAGGGTGATCTTTGTTAACTCATCAAGTCTGGAATTACTATGCTCATTATCACAGATTTGCCTGTTATCAGTGTCTTTTTATGTTTCTACTGTTCAGTACCATCTTTTAAAATATTATTCATTTTGTTACTTTAGCACTACTGGCACTGGCACTGGAATTCTTTTAGGCTATACATTGAAAAAATGATGTACTGTACCTATAGTCTGTTGTCAGAGGGACCATTGTTGATACATATGGTGGTGGGGCTGTTTGACAAATTAATCTTACTTACTATGAAGGTCTACTGAGCTACAACTCAAAGTTTTTATGGTTAATATGTTAGCAAACAGTTGAATATTTAACAGCTGACCTGCAACAGTTCTGTAGTAAAATGCCAAACATCCCCTTGTTTCAGCTTCTCTACTGTGATCATTTGCTGCTTTTCCTTGTCTTATGTGATGGTATACTGAATATCTTTATATCGTTGAACAAAAGCAACTTGGAAGACGGGCAGTTTTCACTATTTTCAGACATTTTGTTGACCAAATCATTGATTAATCAAAAAAAAGCGTTTTCTCTGAAAGCAGCTTCCTGCTGTGTTGATGAGGTTGGTGAAGGTGGCATTTTCTGCACAGGAAACCACAACAATGAGCTGAAAGAGGCTAAACACGTTCTGTAGAGCTGAGGGGAACTGCAGAGTTGGAGACCATTCTCTCTGGGTTCTTCACTATGAGTGACACCTTTCACATTACACAATGTCATTTGATCCAGTGTTATTATAAAGATATTGATTAGTGCAGCTTTAAATAAAATTTGTTCAATTGAGGATCTGTGGTATTTTTGGGTTTTTCTTGACCGTAAGCTTGGAGGTTTCTGACTTAACGAGTTGACAGTTACCACCTGAATGCACCATTAGTCGGTTTGAGATCTCAGTGATGCTCACAGGCCTCTGAAGGGTCATGATCCTGCACTGGGACATAGCTTGTGGGTATGAGGTGTGTGTGCAGTCTTAGTCAGTATATTGAATGATTAATAGTAGTGTGCTGTATGTTTGAAGATTGTTGGGGGTACGTGTTTAAAAGTCACATGGTTTGCAGTTTGCATGTTAATATTTGGGTCTTTGTGGTTTTGTGTTCAGGGATGGGACAGGGATTAGAGACACAGATACGCAATGACTGTTAGAGAGAGAGTAAATATGCAAAGGTGTTTTGGTGATGAATCAATTCCAGGAAGACATATGGACAAACAGCAACTGATTTTTCCATGCATACCTTTGTAACACAACACACAGTGTACGTACACACACACACACTCAGTCAGGGCCAGGAGGCGGTCTCTGGGGTAAACAGATGTTCAGTGTGATGTGATTTGCCTGTTTTGAGTTGTTGCCATCCGCTGCTGGATCCAAAATGGGCCACTATCCTGTTTCCGCTTCTGGGCTCCCACAAGGCCAAGCTCCAAACTACAGCAGCCAGTGAATTCAGACCATGCCTGCACGAGCACTAAAACTGTGAAGAACCACTTCACACTGAAGCAGTAAACCTGCGGTGTAGTGTCACTGAAGTGTGTGTACCGCTCACACTGCCACTGCAATACTCGCTACTCCTGTACAGTTCTAAGGCTTATCACAATGTGTGTCTTTTTATAGCTGGATTTTTTTCATTACGTAATGCTAATAACTTGTGGATTGAATGCTGCTGGATTATTAGTGTCAGCGATAGATAGTATACTAGGAAGAAAGTTAGAATTTTAGTAAACAAGGTGTGGCCTCAGATGGGTGAAGCATGGAAAACGTGGGGAAAAGTTGTGTAAAAAAACTAAATGATAACCTTTACTTAAATTCACACATTTACTAAAAAAACTTCTGCACGATTACCTTATCAGGACATCACTTCTCTCAAAGCTCCAACCCATGTGTAGTTCAGTTTAAACTGTCTGTATTTCAATATGAAATATCATGTGGACTGAGTATCAAAGTATAAACACACCTAATACGCAGAGCTGCAACGACAGCAGCAATTATTTTGATAATTGAATAATAGCTGAAGTTATTTTTTAAGTAAAAATGCCAAAACCTCTGTGTCTCCAGCTTCCCCAGGGCGGACATATGCTTTTCTTTGTTTTAATGTAATGTTGTTTTATAAATGAAATATTTTGGAGTTTTGGACTGTTGGTCATACAAAACAAGAAATTTGATGATGTCACCAAGGACTCTGAGAAAATGTGATTTTCACTGTTTATAGACCAAACGATTAATCGAGAAAATAATTGGCAGATTAATCATTAATGAAAATAATCGCTAGTTGCAGCCCTACTAATATGTCTTGTCTGTCCTACTTTCCAGACACATTGAGAACTGGAGCGGTCTGCAGACCTTGAGGGATGTCGATATGGAGCTCTACACCGGCTTACAGAGGCTGTAAGTAGTAACACATTCCTCTGCGTGTCTGCTCGTTCATGCAGTGCTGTAATGTTCGACAGTCCATTCCTCACACTAATGTAATATACTGTAAAAAATGATGAGCATCACAAAGAGTTACAACAATAAATACACTATACATAACAACCAGGTGATTTCTAGCTCCAAACTGCGCCTAGCAGTCTGCATCAACACATGCAAGCTTGGAATATTTTTTATCATTATTGGTTTTTAAATGATTTTCAACTGGTTTTCAGTAATTTTCTGGTTTTACTTTTACAACACAAAGAATGCAAAAAATCAAGTGAGCATTAATGAACAAGTCATACTCTGGTGGTGAATATCACAGTTAAACTGGTACCACAGCTGGCCCTGATTAGCTCCCCTCATTTTAGAATTACTATCCACTTAGCCTCCAGTCAGGCCAGATTTCTGCAATTAAACAGGACACTCACCACTCAACAGATTTACCTCGTTACAATCAGCTGCTGCTGTCAGTCAAACAGGTCCAGTATTTTGAGGACCTGGGCCCTGTTTCCTGGTTACTATCAATCTTAGAAGTTCGATCTGTTAGCCTCCACCTTTCTCCATCAGGGTGCTTGGCAGTCATCACTGTGGTTTTTGCTGTCTTGACGATGGCCCGACATGATGAAAAAAGGAAATCAGTCACTGTAGTTGGTCTTAAACCAAAGTGCTGGACAAATTAAAAGTTTGACCTGATGATGGTGCGAGACGACGTCAGCAGGATTCATCCTCTGGGGACAAAATGCATTCTAAAGTTCATCTACAGCTAATATGAGGCTTCAGCTGCACACTTGATTTGACAAACTCACTAACATTTTAGCTTGGGGTAAACTTTAGAATGCGTTAGAATCACATTAGGAAGGGATCTGTCCTCTGCCAGGAGGAACAAATGCAGTGCCCAAAAATTGTTCTATTGTACAAGGGGGTTTTTGAGACAGACTTGAAAAAATGATTCTATGTGAGCTCTAAGCATAGTCACTGCTTGACAAGTAGCACTATTATCTGAAAAGACGGTGTAGTCCCTCATTCGTCCAGGAGTGTTCTCTCGTAGAAAGGTTTCAGTCGTAGTCTGAAGTCATTCTCAATTGTGTCAATTGAGAATGACTTCCGGATGGGAGCCGAAAAGTTATTGAAGAAGTTACATCTTACTTGGTTTTTGAATGTTGTCCACTGGCTGAGACAGAGTAACTAACTGACAACAGCTGGCTCAAACTTGCTACTTAAATTTGATCCCAGTGATTTGGTTTTGGTCTTACTGCAAACAAATACAGCGGAGATCTTTAAACAACCAGCGCTACATCTAATGGTGGTAGATGGCTAATTGGCAGGTATGGGTAAGACTGTCAGATGCAGTTGAAAACCCCAGAAAAAGCTAGTGAGTCAAAGCTGATCTACTTCCTCACTCTCTCCTTTTGCCTAACCATCCCTCCCTTTGTCCTCCGCAGCTGATTGGTATTGAACACAATCGTGCAGGAGAAGATGTCCACGTGGCCTTCGGATATCGAGCCGTAATGAGATTCAGGGCCAGTAGATCTGAGCTGAATGTGATTTGAGAGGGTTAAGATGTAAACTGCAGAGTTGGAGGGAGAGGGAGTGGGCGATACGAGCTTCAGCCAAGCAGCGACCATGGCTGAAGTGCCTTTAACACACGTTAGCTGATAGCTAATGTCCTGTCTTCGAGGGCGACTTAGTGGGGCATTTTAAAAGGGGTACTATAATAATAATAATTACTTTATTTGTCACCTTGGGGAAATTAAGTTCTTTTACACAAACGCATGCACATATTAATGTGAAGAGACGCCAGTGACCAGGGACATACCATTGGGTCTGAGCTGGACTTGAACCGGCTACCATCTGGTTCCCAAGCCAAGTCCTCACGGACCGTGCTACTGCCGCCCCAGAGCGCTCAGAAAGTTTGTGACTCACAGATTTAAAAACAGAATGGTCAGGCCTGAAGCAGCAGATATCCTGACTTTTAGTCCGTGGCTTGGGTCAAGCACCAAAAACCTGTTGGTTAGACCCCCCTGCCTGGTAAATGCCTGTATCTTTCAACATCCACACCACCAGCTTGTAACTAAGGCTTAACATGTGTAGTCTCCATCCTAAACTGGGATAACCCTGATGACATCACTATGACATCATCAGTCATATCAGAATTAACAAAACTCCAGAGCCTGGCTGCATTAAGAGAGCTGGATCCGACTCAATACACGGCCTTCTTTCTTTCTTTGCTTGAGTTGTCTTCGCTGGTAATTGCTCCTGTCCGTTTCTTCTCCTCCTCTGACTAGAATTCAGAACGATGGAGCGGAAAGTTCATCAGAGCTTTTTTCTCATCTGTGTGTGTCTGTTATAGAACTATTACCAGCAGCAACCTGCATACAATCCAGGCTCGTGTTTTCTCCAAGAACCCCCAACTGCGCTACATGTGAGTACACACACACACACACACACACACAAAGACAAACATTAACAATATGCCTGCATACATAAATACAAAAGTACATGCTGACACTGATGCCCATTCTTGGGCACGAACAAAGACCTGGAAAAGTGTACAAACACTAGGGCTGACCCGAATGCTTCGAAGCTTCGACTGTTGCCATGGTAATCGTTGTCCAAATCAGTATTCAAATGCTGCGTTTTTAACAAACTATTATATACGCATTACCCCAAAAATCCCAAATAGCTCATGAAATAAGAAATAGTAATCCAACATTATTCAAACTAAACGGAAACGGAGTACAAGAAGATGGCAGCAGCAACAACGCCGCCGCGCTGAGGTTCAGCCGTGCCGCTGGGGCTTATATGGAATCTGTCACCTGCTATAGAGGCAAAGTCTGCTAGCCGCTAGGCTCATGTATGCAGTGTAAAATACCATAGGCTTAAGCTAATAATGGTGACTAGCAAAAAACAGTTAATTTGTCTATGAACCTTGACAGTTAGACCCCCCCAACAAATCTTTGACTATTCATGAGTAATTCTCACTTATTACTTAATTCTCACTGAAGCTTCAAAGCCCCAAAAATGGTATTCAGGACAGCCCTAGCAAATACACACACACACACACACACACACACACACACAGTGGTCTGAGGCAAGGCAATAATTGAGTCTGTTTAAAAACATACCTTTGAGGGTTGAGGATAAAGCAATGATGCTGTCAGCACTGGGGCTTTACTTCCTTACTACTGCTGGAAATAAACGGACACTTGAGAGCAAAAATAACATTAGAAATCTAGTTAGATCATGCTTTAGAGTTATTTAAGATCAGTCGGATGAAAATATGGTCATTTGGGAGACCTGGAAGCCAAGGCATTTTGAATATGAGATAAAATGATGAATATTCACGAGTATGGTGGTATTTAGTATGATAAAATGGTGACTTCTGGTCAAACGTTTGGTTTTACTGTAAGTCATGTAGTCCCGCATTAGGCTTTGCAGTCAGCTCTACTCTTCCTCCAAGGAACAGATCAGCATGTTGTGTTTGGACAGGTTTAATATGAAGAAGTGTGAAACTACAGAACAGCCAAAACATATACAAGTGAATATTAGTACTCACCAAGCATTAGGAGCACGGTCTTGGATTTCCCTTCGACAGGTGAACAGTCTAGCAAGTTATTCACTTAAAGTCAATATGTGATACAAAGTCATGTAAACACACATCCATCTGCCATCAGTCAGCTACATGTTGCACGTCATCAAACTCTTTCTCATTATGACAAACTAACAAATAAACACTCAGAAATATACTTCAAGTCAAAAGTAACTTACTCACTGACCTGGCCACTGCCACAAAACGCAGGATGGGTACTGAAGACATTCCAAGTAGAACTCTAGTGGCACAGAGCCATCCTGTCAAAAAACAGGAGGAGAAGAATACTACTTCCTGTCCTGTGCGCTACTTACATACTGAGCAAAGTGCACTACCTAAACTTAACAAGGTGGTAGTAATTGCTTCAAATAAAATACAAGTCCATTACACAAACCAACAGTCACAGGCTTAAAGACACCTGAACGGGCCATTCCAGTGATCTAGTATTGCACTAAATCGAAGCAGCAGAGGCAAACTCCAAAAACACTGGATCCTACATCTCCCATGAAGCAGCTCAATAATGTGTCAAACAGACCCTCCGTGCCACCTTCTACAAACCCAAGCCAACACATGACGACGACATCATCGGGGTTATTTTCTCAAACTTGACCAAATCTCCCCCAGAACCACCGAAGACATTGTCCAGCTGTTTTCACAGGCTGGGTAGGACTCCTCGTGACGCGTGAAGTTGGCAGTTTCCCTTTAAGAAGACTTGTGAGATAGAAGTCATACTGGGTTTCTACCGTAATGACCAGACTATTATTTTTATTCTTTCTTTAAGCATCCCATAAGCTTGTTCCACCTTAAAGTTTATATTCTCAGGTAAATACCTTATTGGCCTCAATATAATATTTATTTTCTGAAAATTATGCTTGAAAAGGGAGGGGTCATATTATATTCGATGACCAGGCAATTATGTATTCACACTGTCTGATATTCTTTTTGAAGGGAGAGAGCACCTGTTATAATACACAGGGATTCTGGACCCAAAAGCACGATTCAAAAACTTAGTGGTTAGTCTTTGGTTTATTGTATGAACAAGTTGAAAGAGTAACCAGGTGTGTGGAGGAAAGCTCTGTGAAGCCAGAATGATTCCCAGGTAGGCTGGGCGAGGACAGCAGGCTGGAGTGGAGCAGAGGTGAACCCGTGGTGAAAAGCTTCTGAAGAGACAGCGAGCAGATCGGATTAATCACAGACTCAGGAAACATGCAGGAAAACTTTCTACAATACAAGCTCAGGAGCAGAGACGTTGTACCGCTAGTGTAAACAGACGATCTGGCAAAGACTGGTGAGAAGAGCCGGGTAGATGCACTGCATGGTCTTGACTGATGGATGGAGAACAGGTGAGTAGCAGCAGATGAATCGCAGGTGTGTCGGATTCTGAGTGGAGGTTCGCCCGAGGCCACGCCCAGCCAGCACACACACACACACACACACACACACAGGAGGGGAACCAACAGGGGACCAAGGAGTGGTGCAGCTGGACCACGACAGCAGCGCTACATCTGGCTCCAGCAGAGTGTTGCATTATGGGTTGCTTGCAGCCTTAACGTTGCTAGGTTGGTGAGTTTTTGATGGTTGAAAGTGAGTGTTTTAGAATTAGTCAGCACTAACAGGGTTTAGTTAGCGAAGTGTAAACTAAAGGACTTTCTGATGGCTCGAGAGGATAACAGCATGACTTGTAACATGCCGAGAATTACCAGTGTCGCACAATATCATGATGCCGACCTCTAAAAGACCAACAGCCAGATCAAATCAGTCCGACTGCTCCAAGAGCCCGATCAGACAGAGTATGTAAGCATGAGGGGGACGATCTCAGGACAGGACAGCTTGGGGGGGGGGTCCTCTTATAATAACATGGTGACCATATGTTTGATTGATTTATTTTATCTTACCCCAAAGACAGCAACACCTTAAAACTGTAGCATTTATTGCTTGGCCATTGTGTTGGATTGTACACTATATAGGTCTTCATCTTATTTTTATGTAGATCTACTGTGATCATGTTTTTTATGCTAGTTTGGTTGAAGCTAACACTAGTGCTAGGTGACTTTAGCTAGCTTTGCATGTAGAGTAGTTTCCAGCCAAAGCCATCACAATAAAAGGTATTATACTATACAGTATGTGATATAGTGTTTTATACCTCTGACTACATCTTAAAAGGTTAAAGTTAGTTATGTTGGAGATAAAGATAATGTTAATGAAAGCTAACATCAGAAGGAAGTCATGGATGTACTCAGGGACCATACAGTGACTTCAGTGTATAGAATCATTTCTGATCCGTTTTGTGTAACATGAATATTGCTTCCATATAAACAGGGTTGCCAACCTCAGCTGAACATTGTTTTTATGGAGCTTTTCAGTGAAAGCCTGATTTTAGTAACTGAGAGTCTTTCCTTTCTTTTGCTGGGCTACTCTTGCTGTCTTTCTTTTCCCTCTGTATGTCAGTCACTTCTTTCCTTTTTCCCCTTTTACCATTCCCTCCATCTCTCTTCAAAGTCACCTGTAAGTGACGAAAACCAAGTGATAAAGCTGTGCATGTGTATTTGTATTTGTGTGCATTATCATCGTTGCTAACAGCATCTTATCAGTCTTATGTTGCGCTGCGTGAAAACTGATGTGTTTGGATCTCAGGTAGCAGCCATCTTTGGAGTCATGGGAACTTAGTCCAAATGATCAGAGACTGTTGAGCAGAAGAAGAACATAGTGGCGCTATGGGAGAACATCAGTTCACCATCTGTCTCGTGAGGTAACCTTGTGTTGTCATGCAGGGAACAGTAATGTCAGCAGAGGTGCTCACTGTTCTGTGTTTGCTCAGAGTCCTCCAGGATTTTAAATGGCCCCTCAAACATGGTTTGACGTTTGTGTTAGATGCATCCAGAGTTGCCAGATTTGTGTGAATGAAACACATATCTGTTCTGTGTCCTGATTGGCTCTGTTGTCTTGCTGCCAAATGTTGGGGTTTTTGACAGTTTCATGGATTTAAAAGTTCTTGTGGTGGAATGATGGACCAAGGCCATGTTCAGACCCACATCAGCACAACATCCATGAGACCGCTGTGTTGGCAGAGTCAAGGTGCTGAACACATGCCCACACAGTGCTTTGCTAATCAAATATATGCAAGCACACGTTCCCGCTTGATTACGTTGTGACATGGACTGGGTAATTCTACTGCTTCATGATCATCGGATATTCTAATTATCTTACCGGTATTTGTATCAATGTGCTCATACCTTGCTTTTTTGGACATTTCGGATATTGAATAGCGGATAGTACAGAGGCACGCAGGAAACGAGGGGAGGGAGAGAGAACAAAGCCTCCGGCTGGAATTTAACATGCAGTTAAAAAGTACGTCCTCGCTACATTTTGGAAATAGGAGAGACATACTGTAGCTGTACTTTCCTCTGTGGGTTGAAAGGTATACATCTGTTCAACCTCTGAACGCAGCTGAGTGCGGTCAGGTGTGCTCGGCTGTGCTTGTGACCACCCTCAGCTGTGACGTAGCTTGATACTATGGTGCCATGCTACACCACTGCTGCACAGGGTGTGGACAAAGCATGTTGGTACCACCAAGTGTCAGGGCGAGCCAGATTATTAGACTGGGTGATGTTACTATTTAACTCTGCGGCTAACGGGACGCCCCGCCCCTTACATGTTCAGAGTCATGCTCACCTCATATACCGTAAAATGTTGGGATTTTACGTTCCTGCAAACCAGGGATACGTTGAACCTCAACATTTCACACGCTGTGGTAAGGTCTGCTTATGGTTAGGCTACACATGGCCAGTTTTGTTACCAGTTAACAGTGGTCTCGAACTCTGCTACTTCTGCACCCAGCCCTCCACCTTCACGTATGGAAGTCAGCTCTTGCGGACGTATTGTAGAAATGTTGATACGATACGTATCATACAAGATGTAGACATTCAGTGTATCCGTGGTTTGCAGAAACGTACGATGGCTACATTTTATTCTGGCTGCCGGGCTGGTAAATGTTTGAAGTTGTCTCCCACAGAGCGCATACTTTTTCACTTGCCTACAGCATTTAACATTTCCAAGACAAAAGACAGACTACAGGTGTGAATGTGCAACTCTTTGTCTCTGATGGTGTCCACGCTCACACGCAGTTTCCACATGAATAAACTGACTTTTAAATCCGATTATGGGACGCTGAATACGTCATATATTTAGGACATTTAAAACAACCATCCCGTTGAACTAAGCATGTCAGTCCCAGTCTGCAGCGACCACGCACCAGTCTGAGAGATGCAACAGCTCAGCAGCTGTCAGAGTACAGCCAACACAGTCAAACACAGAAACATACACAGTCACTGCGACACGCTGTCCGTAAACAGAAGAAAGCTTAATTTTCTGCATGTAGCCTGGACATTTTAACTGCTTGCAGTTTTTATTTCCTGGTAAACTGGTGATTGTCACACCGACCATCAAACTCTCAGCCACTACAGGAAGGAGAGGCTGTCATCTCTCACATTGCAAGCAGTACAGTGTATCTTCCATAGACTGGTGATGCAAAAGCATATAACCATGTTAAAACACAATCACAGGGCTTCTTCTGGGCTTCACACTTTTTTAAACACATAGTATGATGGTGCCGACGGTGTACTGTACAATCTCAATGCAGCGTGACATGGCATGACACCCCAAGCCACAGTGCTGTAGTGGGTTTACCTGTGCACTGCTGAGTGTAAGCTGAGCGCCCCCTACTGACACATGCCATGCTGCGGTACAAAGGCGCTGCAACCACGGCAAAGGTGTTCCATTCTTGCAGTAGGATGGGAAGTGCTACTACTGCGCATGCTTGGAATTCCATTCCCTTAGTGTTTCTGCACTGAGCAGATTTATGCTCCCCTCCACGTACCTCCACTGCAGGCCGAGGTAACATTTGTCAGGGCTGCCCTTGTGGACATGTAAGTAAGCCTTTTTCAAGGTGAGGTGGCCCGTAAGCCAGGACTGAACTCCTATTTCAGCGGTGTGTAGGAGCTTTAATGGAGCACTGCAGCCAGCAAGGACCAACACTCAAGCAATGCCTTCTAATAACACATTCATGTGTGAGTGTGTTGGTGGACATGTTGGATGTGAAATTCAGTTCAGTTCCCACAGTGATCCCCTGTCATGTCGTATGGAATTATGATGCAGTGATCCACTGTTTTTGAATCTTTTGGATAGTTATTTTTATAAGAAAAGCTTGCAGTACAGATTCTGCCATGCTTTCTGCCTTTCTCCAGTTTAGCCAAACCAAGATTTAGGTAAACCAGTCTGCTGTTCAGGGCACCGCTATTTAGCAGTGGTAAAAAGAATTTCTCACAGGTTACTGGATTGGACTGGTTTGACCCAGGGCTGCCCCAGCTGTCTCTGAAGGTTACTGCTATTCCCTCATGTTTAAAGTTGGTTTTCCTGTCACTTTCATGGCTGCACTTTGTCTGTGTTTAGATTTGTAACCCTGTCTGGGAATAGCATGCTGAAGACCTTATTATCAAGAGCTGACAGTGCATTAGGTGGACCCTGAACAAGAATACAGACTAGAACAAATGCAGGCTTTTTATGTGCCATGCATTTCTGACTTGTTGTTGCCACTGTGTCAGAGAGCTGAGGGCATTTTGGAGCTCATATGTAGTGGTGCTGTGTTGGAGCAGCAGAAACACCTTTCATTATAAGGCAGCCTTCCACAATACCACTGCTGATTCAAAAGTGATCATAGAGTTGAAACTTTCTCTCACACAGGACCAAACACACAAGCCTCATAAAAACAGGATTCATGGAGGACATGGATTCAGATTGTACAGGTGTACTTAAAGAACTGGTGTATATGCAAACTATGTAAACAGTTTTCAAGGTAACAGCTGTACAGGAAAAGTTGACGTCCATGTTAGATATCAAATTCAGAATTTACAGACACCACCTAGATCTGATTATTCAGATATTGAGTTCTACGCTAAGCAGAAGGAATATCGCATGTCTTCTATTCAGGATGCTCAAGTGGTTAATGAGCTGAAGATGTCAGAGCTGCATTGTCGACATTTAAAGCCTGACACTCAAACTCACACTTAACTCCAAAGCACAAGTTCATTTACACTTAAATAGCAACTTAACACGCCCTTTTTTGCTTGAACATGCTTCATGCATTCAAACCCAGACACATACTCCCACCCTGTATGACTGTTCAGGCTTTAATCCGCCATGCAGACCGTGCAGTGCGACCAAAACAGCAGGTGACATGTTGAGGAAATCTATATGCAGCCACACAATTCCACAACAAGCAATAAAATATGTTTAATTCTCCCTCAGTGTTTTATTCATTAACATTTCAGAAATGTGCACCTCGGGCACCGTCAGGTAGCCTACATTCAAAAATACTGTGAAGCAGAGAGCGTTCCTTGTGATCATGGTTTAGCATGTTTATACGCCTTTGTCTAGACTTGGACCAGAATCATATAATAAATGTGAAGGCAAACAAACCCTATAATAAAACATTTCTGTCAACTTGAGGAACTACCATTGAAAAATGTATACCCATTAATATTGAAAATATTGCTGTGTGGTAGAAATATCAACGTGGATATTTTCTGAAAGCTGCGAGTTCACGAGTTGTGACGTGTGTGCTGACGTTTTCAGAAATGGCGGTTGGCCGTGGAAGTTCATTTTTCGGTAAGTTAACATATTGTAATTTGTATATCATCTCTTGTTCCTCAGCGTGGCGTTGAAATACAAAGTAAGCCAACGTTTCTTGGAAAGAAGCGAAGAATGACGAGCAGTAGCAGTGTTCTCATGACTTACCACTTGAACGCCAAGCATATTGTGTGCATGACTTCCCATGTCTTAACCACGAGCTCACGAGTTCCATATGAAGGCAGCATATGGCGCAGGGGGTCAGGGGATGCAGGGTGTAGCATGGACAGCGACGTAGAACTGGTGGTCGGAGCTCACCAGCCATGAGCAGCTGCTGTCAGACTCTGTGTCTCTGCTGGAGCTTTGACAGTCAGTAGAAGCACATGTATGGCCCTTTGAGGGTCACTGGGTGGGTACGTGTGTTCTCAGGTGTGTGTGTGTTCTCAGGTGTGTGTGTGGGGGGGTGTCAGTTTATCGCAGTTACTGTGCATCAGCTCTAAAGATCTTGTTAAGCTCTGACTACAGCACAGTTATCGGTGTTGTGTTTTCTGACACTGCAGAAGAATAAATCTCGTTCGTGAATGACGTCCGCTTATCAGGCTTGCTAATGCTAATGCTAACGCAACCAGCAGCTAAGTGTGAGAGGCACAAACTGGGACTGCAGTTAGCCAGTGGCAAAGAATTCGAAGAAGCAGTATTACTTTATTAATCCCTTGGGGGGAAATTCAATTTTTTCACTCCCATATTATTGTTTACACACACACAGGCCCACAGGCCGCCACATAGTCAGGGGCCCCGCGGTGAGCCGGCACCTCTCCAGCTACCAGGGCCCACGGACTGAGCTCTCAGCTGAACCAACGATTCAAATCCAAGCAGACACATAGGCTAATAGTTTTTACACGCAATGTGTTATGTTGGAAAAATCACCTGAATTAATATCATACTTTATGTCAACAACATGCGCTATACACATGTGATTATGTGTACAGCGCAAAAAAATAATCTACAATAATTTACTTTGCGACAAGATTTGGACAAAATGTGTATATTGTCTTTGAAAGACTGCGGTTTTAAAGCTGTACTGAAGTATAATGAGTAAATGTACTTTGTAAGTATTGCACCCTCGTCATGATGAATGTAAAATACTACATTTAGTGAGCACACAGCTGATGCGACAAAATAGCTTTCATTTGCTCTTCTACATCTTGTTGTCTTGTATCTTCTGGCATAGCAACGGTCTCCAAGGATTAAACAGTGGCCAATCCGGGCTTCAACCGGCTTCACACGGGGGCGGCCATCTTAATGCTGCTGAGACTTCCTGAACAGCAGGAAGTGGGCAGATGGTGTTTGTTTCTCGCTGTGTATGGGTATGTGGTTTTGTGTGTGTGTTTCTGTGTGTTGCTAGGAACACACTTGGATGTTCTCAGTCCTCTACACTCCTCTTCAAACAGGCCCCTGTATATGAAATTTTATTGAAATAATGTTAATCATGTTAATCATGGGGAAGAAATGTGACCCCTTCACCTTCTCCACATTTTGATTTAATTAATCACAACTTCGTTAAAAATGGATTAGGTTTGTGCATTTGTGGTTATTTTTAAAGAACATTGAGTTTTTGTCATGAAATCATGAAGACTAATAATCGTATGCTGTTTATGAAATTATTCAATAGAAAATTGAATGGAACACTAACAACAGTGAATGTTAATGAGGTGTGGATTATATAAGGACTTATAATGCGTTATACTGTGCATATAGTAATGTATAATTATAGTTATGAGCACTCATAAATATTCATAATGCTTTATAACAATAAACATAACACATTATAAAGCATTTTATAATGACTTATAGGGTCAATTATCATAATACTACATAATTGCTGGTCACTCGCTGACATTTTTTGGGGAAAACATTACATTAGTGAAATGTAAATGTCCATCTTTCAGTTGTTCATCATCAGAAATGAATTTGGAGTACTCAGTTTGTGTTATGACCAGTGGTGGCCAAAGTACCTTTACTTCAGTAAAAGTACCACACTGTAAAAATACTCTGTTACAAGTAAAATGAAAATGTTACTTAAGTGAAAGTATGTAAGCATAATTAGGAAAGGGTACTTGAAGTACTAAAAGTAAAAGTACTCAGTCCAGAAAGAAAAGCGTCCCTGTGCTGTTATATATTCTATCATCAGGTTATTATTCCTCGTGCATTAATGTAAAGCAGGATGTTGCTGCTGCAGCTGGTGGAGCTGGAGCTCATGTTGAACCGGTTTGTATCGGACTGCAGCTGATGATGCTTTTCATTCTGGATCCATCTGCCGATTCTTTTCTCCATCGATCGATCGATCGATCGATCGGTTTGGAAAACTGGTGAAAACGGTGAGAAACGACGACCCAGAGCCCAAAGCGACGCCTTCACCGTGTCGTCGTGTCCGACCGACAGTCCAAAGCTCGACGTTATTAACAAACATTACAGTTATTACAGTCGTTCAGAGGAAAAGCAGCAGATCTGCACATCTGAGGAGCTGCAGCCAGGAAGGGATTTACAGGAGAAACGACTTCAAACATCAAAACAGCCGCAGATTCATTTTCTATCAATCGACTAATTGATTAATCGACTAATTGTTTCAGCTTGTATAAACTGTTGGGGAGCTTCTTCATATGTTTTGTGTAAAAATCTTAATTTGTAAAGTAACTAAAGTTGTCAGATAAATGAAGTGATGTAAAAAGTCCAATATTTCCCTCTGAGATGTAGCAGAGTAGAAGAAGAAAGTAGCATGCCCAAGTAAAGTGCAAGTACCACCCCATGTCCAAAGACCTTTATTTTGAAATTACGGGTTTGTTTCTTCTTCCTCCTCTTTCGGCCTGTTGTCTTCTGCCATGTTTCTAAGGGTGCAGAAGTCACTGACGATGTAACTATAATATTAGTGCTATAAGGCTCATGTAGCACAACAAGTCGATTCTCACTCTGTATTTCATGACGTTGCACTGTCTAGTCAATGTTTTGTATGTACTGTACCACTGAAATGTCAGTAAAAACTTGTTTCAGTAATTAGCCTGTTCGTTAATTAGCCTAGCTAAGTGTTAAGCTAACTGGCTAGCCGGCTAACCACAGTAAACGCTGTTGTTCCCATAGTGACTTTCAGCTCATTGTTTTGGTTTTCCAGACCACAACTGTTTCGAGTTGGTGGAGACCAAAAACAGAGTGGATATTATATTCATTTGACATGACTTACATTCATCAGATGGAAACAAACACAACACAGATGAATGCTAATGTTGCTCTATGTCTGCTGGATGTGTAAATAGGCAACTGTTATGAACTTAACAGGCGATAATATGTCAGTGTTGTGTTTACAGCTTGTTTCTGCTGCCCCCAAGTGTCCAAAGAAATCAGTTATTGCAGGTTTAAGATGAGCTCTACAGAGCCATGAGTCAACCTGGCTAATATTGTACAATAAAAGCCTACCACTGTCCTCACATTAAAATGCATTGATCATGAGACAAACAGAACAGTATTGTGTTATTATTAGCTTTACCTTAAGCAGTGATCATTAGCTTACTACAGTAAAGCTATGGTGCAGTGCTTTGACAATGCACTGGTAAACAGGGGGTCAGTATGGTGCCACAACAGAATGAATGTAGCGGACACAATGTAAATGTATACAAGTCCACAGTGCCAACCAGTGGTTCTAGTAGTCAAGTAATCAACTAGTTGACGAATTGGTGAAACCCCTAATATACACTCACTGATGTCAGTGAGGGTAGACTAGAAACAACAACTCAACACAGTTCAACAGCACCACAAACTACAGCCTCCAGAATTACCTTACAGTTGAATCAACACCTCTCTGAAACAGACTGTAACACCAACTGAGCCTAGTATGAGACTGCGTTGATTTTACTGAGGTGGACAACTGACTGTACCTATGGAAACAAAAAATGTATCTGTGTAAAAAAAGTTTCTCAAAGTTGCAACTGTTTATAGAGAGTGAGTTCTGTTAAAACCCAAAACACGACAGTGTTTATTTGATTGACAAGTGAAACAACCATAGACCACATCCAAACCGACACAGACAGAATGACTGACAGTTTTAATTACCGTGGCAACACCCGTCATTTCACAGCCCAGTCAGTTGTTCTGAAAATAGCCCATGCTAATCAAGAGAGAGAGAGAGAGAGAGAGAGAGAGAGAGTGTGTGTGTGTGTGTGTCCTCAGTGAAGAGTTTCATCTGTGACAGTCATTACAGATAATAAGCATAGACAGTCCTATAATTTATGCAGTAACAAGAGTAAATGGAGAGATAAAAATAAAAGAGAGCTGTCATAATGACAAGTTATGGTGGTGGTGATAACAATGATGGTGAAGGTGGTGGTGATGATGGTGGTAGAAATGTTGATGATGGTAGTATCGATATATGTCCATATTTTAGTCACATATGCAGGTCAGACTCATCATGTAAATAAGGAGTAAGTGGCACTCTGTCCAAAATCTCAATAGTCCCAAACTCCCAGTCATGGCTTGAGAGGACATGGAATCATGTCTGTTGGACAATGCACTTTAAATAGAACAGAGCAAAAAGACATCTGGATCAAAATAGATATTTGGCTAAAAAAAGACATCAGTGTTGCTCAAATAGAGTTGACATTTATGTGGTATTCCCAGTTTGATTGCTTAAACTGAGCATCTTGTTTCATTATAGTTTTGATAAATATGGAATGTACGAATACAGAAATAAAGAAAAAAGTAGTGGTTCAAACACTGTGCCATGTGGTACACCACACATCATTCATGAAGCAAAAGATCACTAGTTCAGGACTGTCCTAGCAACATCAGCCAAAGTCCTCAATTTATCAATTACAAAACTGCAATAAATAATAGTAATGACTATATACTGTACGCAGTTGCCATATATGGTGACCTCACAGGCACTGTAACATTCAACCACAGGGGTTGAAACAGGGTTTTACATACTGTAGGCACCACAGTTAGTGGATCAGGCAGGCGTAAGAGGAGAACAACAGACCGCTCACACAGACGATGTGAAGTCATACTGTACAGTACGTATAGCCGGTCCGGCCATGCGTGCATTATTAGTGCATGTTAGTGCATGTGAGTCCCTCTTGTGAAACTGTTCGTCTTTGAGGAGTGCTGTTGTTCTTCTCATCTAACTCAGTGAATTAAGGGTTTATTTCGACCAAACCAGAGTCGGTGATTGATGGAACAGTGGAAAGACTAACAGAGATGGTTTTGGTGAGTTTAATTTTGTTTCTGTAGCGTCTGAATGAAGTGTGTTTTAAGATGGTCTGTGAGGTAAAATTATTGTTTTTTTCAATGGAGTCTGGTGCCCGTTTGTTTTGGTCTGAGATGAGTGCGTGAGTGACTGAGTCAGTGAGTGCAGCTTTTGTGGTGCAGCACAGTATAAAACGGTGTGATTATGCTCTAAATGTTTTCAGAACTGCAACAGTGTTTCAGAAATTGTGCTTATTGTAGGTAACTGAGAAAAACTGCAACAACTGGCATGGATTGCCATGGAATTTGGTTCACACACTCAGGATGAACTGTAATAACTCTGCTGATCCTCTGACTTCCATCTAGCGCCAACATCAGGTCGACACGTTAACGTGTCCAACACTTTGGTTTCCTACCTGATACCTGCAGAGCTGATGGCGTTCCCATCAGCCTCAGCTGCACTGTGTGTTTACTGCTGATTAGCTAATGTTAGCATGCGGAAACTAAGATGGTGGATATGATCAACATTACCGACCACCTACCTACATCAGCATGTAGCATGAGCAACATTCTCACAATGACAGTGTAATGTAATGACACATTATCTGTCTTACTTTGTCAAGCAAAGGTTAAAGTACTTACACAAGTGATCATGTGTGTGAGAAATCAGAGAAGAATTCTCTTAAGAATGGGAAAATTCAAGAAAACTTATTTCCTACACCACAAAAGAGATTGCACTACTTTGTATGTGAAACGTTCTATTTTGTTCTTGTGCATTGGTTGTCATCTAATTTGTGGTAGTTGAAGTTATCTTCAGATTAATTTACAACAAGACAGGCTGCCATGCAGATCTTTGGTTACAACACAAGTTTGTGTAGCAAACTGGCAACGGCAGATGGCAGAAATCCGTTCCAGCGTGGCGGGGGGAGGGGGAGGGCGGAGGGGGACAGGAAGCAGGAAGAGTTCATATGAAATGAGAACTGCTTCTTGAGAATCACTGATATTAACAAGTGTCTGTATTATTTGGAGTCTCTGTGTCAGATACAGGAAAAGACTTCCAAAAAGGCCCAGAGAGCAACAACATGGAGTCAGTTGGAAACTGTAATACATAACGCACATGTAGGCGGTGCAGTTTGAGCTCGGTGGCCAGTGCTTCTCAGGCGTCACTGAAGGGTAATCACAAAGAAACAGACGTAGAAATGGAAATCTAAACGAAATGTGTCTTTCTTGCTCTCTCGTCTCTTCCCTCCTGTCCTGAGAGGAATACTGATGAGGGCCATAATCTCAGCAGCTATGAATAATAAACACTGTTACATCAGCAGCTGAAAGGAGAGGAGGGACACAGATGGAGCTGGAATCAAAAGACAAAGTGTGACCGCAGCAGAGACAAACACAGACCTGGGTGCACTGATGGTGGGTCACTACAGGAAGACTCATTGTCATTCCCAACACTACTGCTACTAGCACTGCTACAATAGCTTAATAGCTTTCTCTGTTTCTTTTTTTATTTTTTGCATGAACACTTCAAACAAACTTTATTTTCCTCCGGACCTCCTCCCACTGCATGCACAACCTCCTTTCTCAGACAGGATGCAATAGGCCGATTGTTGTGTCAGTATGTTTGTATCGTAGACGCTTCACATCTGGGTTTCCTCCCATTCTATACACAAGCTCCAGCTTTTATTCAAGAAAAGCATGCAAGTATTTAGTTAAAACGTCATGCTCCATTTCCACTACTGATTTCCACCCGGGCCGCAACTACACGGCTGCAATTAGACTCCGTCTTTTTTTTATACCTGTAGCAGTACTGGGAATGAAAAATTTAAGAAGAGACGATTAATGGAACAGCAAAGAAGGCACGTATTGTTCTGCTGCTCAAATTTAGATTCTTATTTCCTGACTTCTCTTTGATCTCTCCTGTTTTCTTGCTGTAGTTTTACTTTTCAAGCCTCTGGCAATTATTCAAATGACACAATCTGAGAGGTTTATTGGAAAAAATCACTCTCTGATTGAACTGATTAAAACATTCAACCTGTGACGAGGCCACAAGCAGACACTGTGTCATTTTAAGGGCAACGGCCAAAAAGATTGGGAACCACTGATCTACGGAATCCGTCTGTCATGGACTGGCTCTCAACAAAATGACGACCCAAACAAACAATGAATGTATCTACTAACAAGTATTTTGTGTGTGTATCGAAGCCTGGTATATCTTCTTCTCTTAAAAACACATCAGTGAGCCACACTGTTACACTTCATTACCATCAACACACACGCTGTGGTTTATTTACACCGTCCTGCTGCCCCAAACACTCACCAGAGCACCAAATGTGGATTCATCCGCCGCTGAAAATAGTCCCCAACAGATGCTCTGTTTCCTCCTGTTTGTCTGATAAAAACTACAGCGAGCAGCTGTTGGAGGAAATGGAACTATATATTTGTGAGGTGTTTAAGTCTTCAGCGGGAACAGTGGGTTCGGACAGATGAGGGAAGTCAAAGTGCTGAGGGACGGACTACACATTGTGGGTTTGGGTCTTTTCATAGGATTTGTTCACAATAAGAAAGACAGCTTACAGTGTATGGTGAATGTAATGATCAGCAGCGTACAAAGGACTCCATGGGTTTTTAGGGGGGCACTCCAGTGTGCTTGCCCATTGCAAACCACAGTGTTTGAGTGCGATGGCAGTATGTGTGACGCTCGCTACTTCTCCGTCTGCCACGGCGTCTGGAGTAGTAACACAAGTCACAGCCATATTGGTCCTGGAAATGCTTTTGTTTTTATATCAGTAGTAGTACCTGTACCTCGGCTGCTGCTGCTGTTGGCAGTATTTCTAAAAACAATTAAAGCAATTCAGCGTTCAATTACAGTTTATTGTATAATAATAAACTCACACATCATTTCTGCGATTCCCACTGAGCTTGGGTCTACAAAAACAAAACAGTAAATCTGGAGCATGTGTAGAGGTAACGGAAAGCTGAGAGTAAGGGAGAAATAAGATGGAAAGAGAAGATGAAAGAAACGGCTGTGCGAGAGGTCTCCAGAGGTGCATGGAGGATTTGGTGGGATTTACAGCAGGAACATATACATTCAGCTCCTGTTCCCTCCTCTGCTGTACTCCCCTCCTCCTCTTATCTGTCTTCTCCTTATTCTCCTTTGCTGCTTCTTCTTGTCCTCTCCTCTCCTTCTTTATTTGGTTTTGTTCATTTCTCTTGTTTGTCGGTGTTTCTGCTCTTTCCTTTCCTTCTTCCTTTGTCCATCATCTTTTTTTAAAACATGAACCTGCAGTGACTGCCGGTAGGCCCGGTACTAGTCCTCCAGTCTGGAGGGTTTTGGTATTCACCTGTAGGTAAACAACAAGGTTGTCGGCTGTTAAAATCTTAGATTTTCACATAGACATCTCTCTCTTTCTTTTAGTGCGGCCTCCCCATTCATGTCCTTCCTCTCGAAATAGTTTTAAGCTTGAGAGAACAAATATGAATGTACACACACACACACATGCACACACACAACCAACACACACACAAACAACACCAATAGTGCAGAGCAGAATGATAAATCTGTCTCATTCAAACTGCTGACAAACCAGACAGCCTCTGTACATTTAAACATAGAAAAAACACTTCTGTTAGATGAGATTTAACAGTACAGTAGAAGACCTGCAGCACAAATGACATTTAGCAACAAGCGGCCACGATGGGGCCATTATTGTAGCGGAGTGGAGAGTTGTGTAACTGTATGTCAATCTGTGTGTGTGTAATCAGATGTGTAAATGTATAAAAATACAGTAAAAATCCCATAATTTAACACAAACTGGGGTGGCTGTGGCTCAGGAGTTAGAGCGGGCCATCCACTGATCACAGGGTTAGCGGTTCGATCCCCATCTCCTCCTGTCCCCATCTTAATGTGTCCTCGGGCAAGAGACTGAACCCCAAATTGCTCCGGATGGTCAGGCCAGCACCCTGCGTGGTAGCTTGCTGTCAGCGGTGAGTGAGTGTGTGCATGAATGAGCAGCAAAAACCTTGTAAAGCGATATAAATGTAACTATTTACCATTTCTGTAGCCATTTACAAATGTAGTTCATGAAAATGTTTCCATTTCTTTTTCAAATACCTGTGATCAAGTATCTCTTTACTGGAAAAACTAAATATAATCACTGTTTACACTTCAAGGGACACTTCAACTGCTTTCAGTGATTTCACTGTTTTCATCCCTTATTCTTTAACTGGTAGATAGATAGATTTTTTGTCCCCAAAGGGGATATTTGTTTCTGAGAGTCCATCTTCTTTTTTGTGATTACACTTCAGCTGACACCTCAACTAATTTCAGTGTACTTCAGACACCTTCGGGTCTCAGATCGTTTCCTTTGAAAAACAAACAAAAAACAACACACAATTTATTCCAACTGCCTTCAGTGCTTACCTGACTTCTTTCAGGTTACTGTATATACAGTATTCATGAACTGGCTGAGTTCTTTCAGAACTTCAACTGACTCTTCCATCTCACTATCACTTACACTTACTCACAACTAACACTTCAACTGTTTTCAGTGCTTGAAGTTCAACTGAACCTTAACCCTTTTCCGCACTTTCACTTAAACCGATGCTTCAACTTAAATTGACACTTCAGCTTCATTCAGTGCTTACACTTAAACTGAACTTTACTTCCTTTCAGCACTTCCATTTTAACTGTCATTTCAACTTCTTTCAGTAATTGTATTTCAACTGCTTCGTCAGCGTCTTTCAGTATTTAAACTATTTGCACTGCACTACTGGGACACTACAACCCAGCTGGAAGCAATGAATAATATCCGCCATATGATATTGTTTCGTATACTTTGCTTTAGTGCATCTTACTATATGTTCTTTTATAATGCTTTTATTTTCATTACATCGGATTCTGTTTTTATTTTGCTGTTGTGAAGCACGTTGTAATTATGTTTTGAAAGGTGCTATACAAATGATATTGTTATTATGTGGTTATGATGGTGGACCACATCTGACTGCTAATCAAAGCACAGTATTAGTGGTGTTATTGGTGTAACTGTGCCTGACAGCAGCCTGAGAGCACCATCAAATACTGCCATGGAGCTGCATGCACTGTTTAACACTGGTTCCAGAGTGTGTGTGTGTGTGTGTGTGTGTGAGTGAGTGATGGCCTCTTGAGCAGCTCTCATTAGGTTACAATGAAAGTCATCTTTTTGGCCTTGCACTAATAGCCTGACTGTCACCACGGTAACTCTGAGACAGGTTGACAAGTGACTGTGTGTGAGAAAGACAGAGATAAATGAAGTGAAACATCCTGTCTCTGTCTGACATGTGAGTCAGAAAGCATTTCTAAATACTGTATATATTGTCGGGTCATGATCATTTTACTTTTGCACCACTTTGAGTTCTTTCTCTGTTTGATGAGTGTCTGGTGTGTGCACAGCTATGGTCATTAAAACAAATGTAGACTAATCCATTATCAGAACAGTTACTGATTCACTTTCTGTCGATTGACTAGTCGATGACATCGATTAATCGGTTAAACTCTAATCTCCACCACCTGCTGCTGTTTGATTATCAGCTGACAGATTCAGTGTCATACCTGCCGCCTCATATACGGCCTGCAGCTACGGAGCTAGCCGCACTCGGGCTCGACGCAGCCTTTATCGAAGCTGTAAACTCTTAACAGTGATGTCACAGTGCAGCACATGCTGCCAGGTGAGAAGTTAAACCACTGTTGGGCAGCGATAACTAGATTTCCAGCTGCTGAATGTTGTTTCTCAAAAAGAAAACTTCATTCCCATGAGCCCTGTTGAGCTGTTGTTTGGTGCTTGGCCATCATCTGCAGTTTTCAGAAA
>NC_058045.1:930000-982500 GCF_020085105.1 Siniperca chuatsi | reverse complement strand
GATGTAAGTTCTTCCAAGTACCAAGCACTCACAGCACTGTGGCAGCCGGACTGGAGCTCTGCAGTGCAGCCCCCTCATTCAATGGAATGAGGCCAGAGCAGCGCCACAGCAGGGGTGTGAACACAGAGCGCTCAAAACAACGCAAACTAACACAACGCGGTGTCATCAGGCAAACATTCAAATACATGCACCGCACATTCCTGGTAGACTACTTTGTAACGTGAACTCTTACCTCACCATCGTCATGACAAAAGATAAAGTATTTGGCTCCATGATAACTTTCCAGTCCAAAAACCCAATCTCCACCAACTTCCACCAGACTTTAGCCTCACAGGCTTCACATGCAGCTGCAGACTTAACAAAGGACTGCAGACTTGTCACACCAGTGAGTCCCCATAACATAGACTTCAAGAGGCTGGGTTCAGACCGGTTAATGGGCAGCATGTGATTGCACTGCTTATGAATGAAGGTGATGTTTCTGGAATTAACAGTGACTTACAGCAGCTCTGACATAGCACTAATCTTGGAGGACTTTCTTAATTAAATAAATATATCTAACATAAATGAATTAAAAAATACATTAGTAAATACACATGTAGGTGAGGAGAGAATAACTTATGCCATAGATATATATACACATAAAAAGAGCTATAGATTAAAGTAAAAGAAAACAAACAAACATACAAAATCAATAAGTTAAATAAAGAAAATCTAAAGTCCGTCCTCAATTAATAGCTGGTCTTTTTGAACAAGTACAGGTTGGGGAAAATGGTGGAGGAAAAAAAAGAATAGATTACCTGTACTCTAATGGCTGTCAACTTGAGCATAATGGACATTTCCACATCAGTACAACTACAGTCATGTCATACTCACCACTATGCTGCTTTCTCACTCAGATTAATTCATTCTGATTCGTGTTTTAATGATTTTAAGATACTGTTAATGAAACTCAGATTCACAGTAAATAATAGGATAGGATAGGAAAAATAAGTTCCTTAAAAAATGCATTTCTTCTGTGAAAGCCCTGAAAGGCAAGTGTTTGTTGTTGTAATACCCATTTTGGCCACAAGAGGCAGAACTGCACCACGAGGCTGAAGTCTTGCAGTCCCTGATGCGCCCCGGTAGCAGCACGCATGCTTTGTTCCAGGTGGGTTTTAATGTCTCCATGCACTCTCAACACAAGCTACATACAGTATATTGTGTGTTAGCAACTTATGTAACATTACTGTCATGTCTTTCTTTTGGCTAGCGCTAATCTGCCGTTAGCAATAACGTCCGAAAAAAACTCCTCAAATACCGTCACACACGATAGGCGGTGAATTCACAGTGTTACGAGTCGGTGTTTAATTCGGCCTGTATCTGATCCACCAACCAGAACTTATTTTAGTGAGAAATTGTAGTTTTTGAAACAGTTCGCCTGTCATTTCTACTGTGTTGTCCGACTAATATAGCGCAGCTAACCAACAGAGGCTGGTAGCGAGTTGAGCCAACAAAATCCAAAATGTGCAGAAATACAGTTTATTTTATGGATTATATTGATGCCGAATTGACATGAAAATTATTGACGTATGACGCCCTTTATCTTGTGTGTCTAGAGTTATGTGGGTTTTTTTCGGACACGTAGGGAATTGTTAATGTCAGATTTCTTAAAGGGAGTTTGGCAGAGAGCGCAGGGAGCTTAAGTTTAATTCAAACTAAGACGGAGTAGTCCCTCATTCGTCCAGGAGTGTTCTATCGTAGAAAAGGTTTCAGTCGTAGTCATCTGGACACTGTTTTAATTCAAACTGCTAATATGTATATTTTTTAACATCTTGTCACCACTACAGAAACTAGGTAACTGCTAAAGTACGATACGGTTGTCTGACGTTGACTGCTGTTAGTTATTGGTTTGATTAATGGTTAAAAGTGTGTGTATTGATTACTGACGGTGGCTGATCAGGCTAATTATCAGCTGATTGTACCTACTCAGTTTCTGACGGCAGTTTGCAGTACACTGTTGCCCTTTTATGTGCATGTTTTCCTTCCTAATTAAAATGATGTGCCTGATGATGTGAATTGGAATGCCCTCTTATTGTTCCTTGTTGTTTTTTAACAGCAGCTATATTGGTCATGACTGAAGGCGCTATATTGCAGAGATGACACTTTCAAGCGTTACTTAAATGAAAATGTTCCTGCCATACCTCCCTTTGCCTGTGTCACTGATCTTGCACCCCCACTTTTAACTATAACTAGGCGCCCTTGATGAGTGGGATGTTTTACCAAGAAAGAGTTCAAAAATGACCCTTATGAGTGGGACATTCGGGCACTTGCTAAGAGAAAAGGTTAATTTTGTACATTTAATGAAAGCTATACACAACAGAAGAAGCACTTCAGATACATTTTGATGTTGGCAATTTAAATTAATATGGTTATTATTCATATTTATGATATAAAATTGGATCCTGTTTATTGAATATTATAATTATAGTCTGATGCTTATTCTTAATCAGTCCTTCCGTTGACAGCTGAACCACAGACAATTCAGTTCTCAAACCTTGTCATGCCCAGCTGATATGTAACAAACTGTGGACTACCCATTTGCTAAGATTTTTGTCCGCCTATCGTGTGTGACGGTATTTTAGGAGTTTTTTTCGGACGTTATTGCTAACGGCAGATTAGCGCTAGCCAAAAAAAAGACATGACAGTAATGTTACATAAGTTGCTAACACACAATATACTGTATGTAGCTTGTGTTGAGAGTGCATGGAGACATTAAAACCCACCTGGAACAAAGCATGCGTGCTGCTACCGGGGCGCATCAGGGACTGCAAGACTTCAGCCTCGTGGTGCAGTTCTGCCTCTTGTGGCCTAAATGGGTATTACAACAACAAACACTTGCCTTTCAGGGCTTTCACAGAAGAAATGCATTTTTTAAGGAACTTGGACTAACAGAAAGAAAAAATTGCTTGCCTTTCATGGCTTCCGTAGAGAAAGATGGTGGTTTCAGTTAAATGTTGATAAACACTGCATTTTTTGTCTTTCTACAGATAACTGGATGGATATTGTATTGCAAAATCAGATATTTTGGGCGATCACAAATGAAATGTCAATGTACATTTGACTGACATGTTCAGTATCCCCATTTTTGTGATCTGCCATATTATTATTATGTTAGACAGGGTTGTCAGACACAACTGAGGTTCCGTATCAACCAGAAATCTAGCAACAAATAATGTGTATTCTCGTTGGCCTATTGGTCAGTTTACAGTAGGTACATGACGTGTCATACATCTAAATATTAAACAAAATGTCCACTGCTCAGACAGACCAATAGGTGATTTCCACACTCCTCCCCATTAGCCTGCACTCTCTGGACCATTGCAATCACTGCATTCAGGCTCCATACACTGAGTCTGTTCTTTTGTTTGGACCGAGGCACACTCGACAATGAACTAAACAGAACAAAACCCACCGACTTACTTACTTTTTTTCAAATGCTCAAACAATCGGCAGGAATAAAAATATCCATTTTTTAATTTTCCTGACTTTAAAATAGTTGACAGCAATGAATTGTATCTTAAACAATTAAGAAAGGAAATTTAAGAAAGTTGGTCATATGTAGCGACCTATGTGGATATAGATCCGGTCATATATAACAATAAAAAGAACAAGACGATACGCGAAAGGGTTAATGGCAGAAATAAAATCAGTGTTTAAAGGCAACAACACAGTTATTATCTTAAAGCTGTTTGTTTTAACATATGCAGAGGTTCAGCTCCACATATTTTGTCTCTATATCGCCCCCCACACACACACACACACACACACACACACACTCAGATATGCAAACAGAGGAGGAGATGCTAATAGCATGCCGGGGCTCGGGCCATCGTCATGCACATCCGTTAGAGGCTCTGTGGTGATGTCTTATTAAGGCCACACTGATGTGTTGTGGAACAAAGGACAGAGCAGAGAGGACAATAGAGCCGGGACATTTTTAGTTCGATAATACAGCTGCTCACAACAGAAGCAGAGACAGTATGACAATTGATGACAATAAAATCAATTCAGGTGATTTCATTAGCTTTCCATGAATCTATGCAAAAACAGCATATCATCAACATGTCAGACATGTTTGACGATGACTGAGTAGTGAGCTTAAAGGCCAGTGTGTGCAGATGTTTATGTAGGTGCTTGTACATGCACGAGGGGGCAGTGTTGTATTTACCAAACATGAATGTCAGGGAAGTGAAGAGGAAATGTGGAAATGGAAATGTGTTTTAAAGTATCTTCAATTGGACTAAGCAGGATACAGACGAAAATAATAATAATAATAATAATAATAATAATAATAACAGCAAGACAGGAAAAAACTAGTCTAAACTTACCAATAACTTGGCAGCTATTCATTATTTTTTCATTCATTGTTTTTTTTTTCAAAAACCTCACTGTACACAAAGTTTTGCACAAAATACAAGCTGTAATCTGTAACAAACTATTACAACTAAACTAAGAAATGTCCCAAAGAAATCTTAACTCAAGGTCACCTTACTAGCTTTACCCAGTTTTTAACCACATCTCAGTCTTCCCCAGCAGATGGAGTATGCTCACTGAACTGAGCAAACTCCATTTGCAGGGAATGATTGCTCCAGAAAAGGTAGTAAGTAGACTTTGAGTTCCAATTTTGTTTTTCTCAAACTACTGATTCCAAAGTCAAGAGTGGCTGTTCATACTTAAACTGAGGAAACATTAGGAAAATGTCAGTTTAACAGCATGTATCCTGGGCACCAGTCCTGGCCAGCAGGCGGCATCTTGATGCGCGTCATTGCAGGCTGATGTGCATCAAGTCACCAGGATACACCGCAGTCCTACTTCACAGTGTCAACGAGTGTCAACTCTCAAGAAAAGCAGCGGCTTTGTCACATTTGCTCCCCAGACTAGCACATCCTGTTCCCTGCTTCTTTTGTCTGTTTGACATGTCCGCTGTGTTAAAATGAACTCACTGGCGTGTACGGCTGTGAGTGCCAGGGGCAGTTCCCAATAAGTGGTTAGTCAGTGCCTTCCCAAACTGTTACATATGACCTTTTATACTGTATGTGTGTTTGCCAATCTGCCACCTCTGCTATAGTTAAGGTTTGGTTAGGGTTAGGCACAAAATCCACTTGGTTAAAGTTAGGGAATGATTGTGTAACTGTCAGTAGGAAGCCGGAAGCAAACAGCAGTCTCCCATGTCAAAGTCACACGTTTTGTTGTCCATCCATCCACCCAGACCTCTTTCCTATGAGGTCACGCTGCTTCCACCTTTGCTTCTGACAGACAAGACTCGTAATTCCTATGCCCACTACAGTTCCTTGTCAGGTGAATGGAAACACAAGTCGTAATAGACATTTCAACAAACGAATGATGTTGACGTGTGTCTGGGGTGATGGTTAGGGTTCCAGGATCAGCATCAGCACCCATAGTGGCAGTGACAAGCTGTTGCTACAGTGTTCTGAAGAGAGATCATAAAATGCTGATGTGTTGATGAATCTCATCTGCCGGTCTGCCTTCAGTGAAAGCACACAGATGGAAAATCAAACCGTTTTGATTTTCCATCTGTGTGCTTTCAGTGTTTGCCTTCATGGATTTAAAGCCCTATTATGCAAGAATTGGTATTTTGGCCCCTACAGTTTCGGAGTGCAATTCATTTTTACACCACTGTCGTAAATACAAATCATGCCTCGCTAAACCTCTGTCGAAATGGACTGACTTCGCTTATGATCAAAAACTAGCGAGTCGACAACTTTGCTAACACAGCCAAACATCAAGTTAGTGCAACAACACAAGATGTAGCAAGCCAGCTAATATTACTTAGTAGTCCAACAGCAAGAAGGCCAGCTGTGGTCTTGCAGCCTTTTAATTTCACAAAGCTCTCGGCAACGAGTAAAAGCCAGTTCGAGATTTACTCTTGTCCGCCCTCTTGCTCGGTCGCTCTCTATTTTTCTCTTCTTAGCTTCCTCCGTCAACGTCCTCTTCGGGCTCGTCGCCTCTGCCATGATGTCCATACTGAGAATACCGAGCTAGCTTCTTCTTATAGCCAGCTGAAGACCCATAGTTGGTGGTTAATGGACCCAAGTTACAGTGGGGATGAAAGAGGCGCCATTCTTCCTATTACAAGTCAGTGTACCATCAAAATGAAGCTGTTGTTTTAAGGTAAAATCGTTGCATAATGTTGCGTTAATTCGGTTTTGGCTTCTGCCCATTTGATCCTGGATGTCCATGCCTGCTCAACTACTCAGTGTTTGCTTGACACGGGGACACACAGAGGCCCTGAAGCGCTGCCTGCTTCCTTTCGGTGCCCATGTTAATCATTTGGGCTGTTCCGACAGAGCGCGCCACAGTGCGGAGCTCCGCTGTCGGCTCGCGCTCAGCAGCGATTGTTTCAGCGTCTGATCTATTTTTTTCGTGTGCAGCGAGCGCTTCTGGCAAGAAAACACACTGATAATCTATTATAAACCCTTCTGATTTCTCTGCCCCTCCCCCGCTGTTCATTGTTGCAGAAGAAGCGACGCCCTGCAGAAACACATAAAAAGCTTTACGTTCTAAGTTCATGAGGTTATTATAAAGATCAGCTCTTCGGCTGTGAACAGCCAGGCTACTGCTCGCAGGAGAACTGAGCTAGTGTGGCGCTTTGTGGCGCCTCCGCCTCCTGTGTGTTCCCGGCGCTAGGCTTCTGTGTAACAGCGTGTCTATACAGCCACGTTTTCCATCTCACGCGAGTCTGACGTAACAGACACATTTCTATTTCAATCAATCCAGCTGTCTACACAGGCTGCATATGGCTCACTCATGCTATAAACACGTAAGCGCAACCCCCAAGAGTAATTTTATGCTTCAGTTCTATTTTCTGCCATTTTATGCATGTAACTACAGTGATTGTGTGTTGGGCTCTGAGCGCTGGTAAAACGCAGGTGACCTGCACTCAATACTGTGCCTGAACACATCCTGTGTAGACACAGACGGAGCACTGAAGCTGCTGCTGCTCTGCTAACATGCTGCTAATGCTACGCCTCCTATGTAGACACAGTGTAAGGTCCCTGAAGCCCCGTCTCTGTGGGCTGTAAGCAGACTACCTGTCACCATGAGTCCCATTCCTCCAGCATTATAGGGAGTTATAAAGTATTCAATTCAATTTTATTTATATAGCGCCAATTCATAACAGAAGTGATCTCATTGCGCTTTTCCTATAGGGCAGGTCTAGACCGAACTCTTTATAATATTATTTACAGAGACCCAACAAATCCCACCATGAGCAAGCACTTGGCGACAGTGGCAAGAAAAACTTCCTGCAAACAATGCAATGCAACTGATGTTTGTTAACACAGAAAAAGTCACAAGTTGCAAGCCAGTTCAAAATGCTTCTTCAACCAAATTCTCAGAGGATTAGCAGAACCTTGCTAGTCCTCAGTCCACAGTGATGAATTCACTCCTTTTGATTTTTTAAATTTAAATTCAAAACAAACCTTGAAGGTTGTCCCAAAAAAATGCACAGATAACTTCATTCTATACACCTCTGAGAGAAAGCAATCACACACCTAGAGAAAGAAACAGTTTGTCAAAAGCAAATGACATCTGAAATTAAAATATGAAAAGCTGGGTGAGTAAAAGGAGGTGATCTCTTCACCAAAATATAATCAGCATTCTGTGCTGGAATTTTCACTCAACACATTACATATTTTTTATTTTTATTATAACTGTGATTTAAAAAAAGGTTATTTGAAATTCTAGTAGAGATCCCAGAGTTTCAAATGACAGCCTTGTTTTCAATATTTTAAAATCCAGATTCTTCCAATTGAAAACTTAAATTCTTAAGCAATAAAACTCACCCTTGCACATTTGAGAACAGATTCAGATTTTGTTGCTACGGCCTTACGTACGTCACTTGCCCTAAGTCACTTGAGGCAGCAGTGGCTGAAGTTCAACAGACGCTACAAAGTCTGACTTTAAAGAGTAAGAAACCCTGTGTCATGAACTTAAGGATGGAATTTAAAAGATGTGGCCATTTACCAGGCATGACAGATCTAACGAAAGAGGCTACTTATCGGGGACTGTAGGATCCAGTGTTTTTGGAGGTTGACCCATACAAGGAACTAAAAGTCAGCATATCTCAGCCTCTGCTGCTTCAAATTGGACATTCTTTTCTATCAGTCCCTTGTGAATCCCTCAGTTTTATTAACGTGCCCCTTTAATGCAGCACAAACTCAATCTAGGACCTCAGACATCACCACAGAGTTGAATAAAAACCTCTCTGACACAATATTTCATACAGTAGTCCATACACAATCTTTTACTACAGTATACGCTTGATAGCAAGGATAGTTTGAAGGTCACGTATGGCTAGCTTTACTATATTATATATACTATTAGTATTCTGTAATGTGTGTGTGTCACAGCGAGAGAGGAAACCATTTTTTGGCATTTAGTGTTACCAGATTGACCTTCATATGCTGTAGGATTCTAACACACACATTTACACACTCACACACATACACATGTAGAAATACACACACCTCTGTAAACAAGATAAACACACACACAATGCTCACAAACACACAGCCCCTGACCTTCTCATGGTCATGACTTATTTCCCTCATTGCTCATTCTAAATTGTAACACATACACACATACACATGCACACACAAACATTTTTCACATTTGGTGTGTGTAGAGTGTTTTAAATATGAGGCTTTGCTTTTCTGCCTTATTGTAGTCAGGTTGACCTTTCCAAAGGACACCCTCTGCATGTTGAGAGGACTGAGTGTGAGGGGGAAGGCAGTGAGCTCTGCTCTGGGACAGTCGGCTAGCAGCCGAGAGGCCTTCAGTTGGGAGCGGCAATTCTGAGTGGCTGCCACTGTATGTGTGCCATTTAGTGGATGCTTTCATCCAAAGTGCCTTCCAGTGCCATAAGTGTGTACATTCACACGAATAACAAACAGCACAAGCACCCAAATTGACCTAATATTTAGTAATAGAATAGTATCACAAAGTCACAAATGTGTAATATATATAGTATATACACACAACACATTTTACTCAATCTACAGGCAGTTTACTACTCATGCTAGCAATAAGGAATTCTTTGGGGACAGCGGGACAATGCTTTAAAAATAGCCACAAAATCAAAGCTGTCCCACGATAGGCATACATTTACAATGCAACAGGGTAATAAGAGAACTGAGAAAAGCAAAGGTGGACTTCATCACGTCATTGAAAATTCTTACAGTAACTCAAAAGCTATATGGAGTCAGATTAAAAAATTAACCAGACAAAACAATATCATAACAAAGCCAATTGAATTAAAAGGTCAATGACACACTCTTACAGTGTCCAGCTGATGTGGCACAGGCCCTCAATCATTATTTTGTTGAGTCAGTGGCTACCATAGCCCAGAGTTTCCCAGTTCAACAAAGCAATGCATGTGCTTTGCTAAGACCGGTATCTGAGACAGAGGTTGTAAAAGTAGTTGCATCTCTCAAGTCATCAAGGGTTAAGGTTTAGCTGTTTATGGTCTGGACACACTCATGCTGAAAGAGATCAATTCCTCCATAGTTAAATCACTGAAGCATATCATTAAAACCTCATTGGATCAAGGGAGGTTTCCTACTTCATGGAAGCCTGCTGTTGTGGACCCTATATTCAAAGGTGGTGGCCCATTAGTATCTTACCCATAATATCAAAGGTATTTGAAAAAAAATTAAGGAAGAATTAAGTTAATCATATCATTCTACTGCATAAACTACTCAACTTAAATTTTTCCACAGTCTTTCTCAACCTTACCAAATCTACCTCTCATTTCACTCCCAACTTGTCAAAATCAATCATCATAAATCAAACCCACTATCTCTGTCCACTGGTGTCCCACAGGGCTCTGTACTGGGTCCAATCCTGTTCAGCATGTACATTAATGATCTGCTTTCTGTGTGTGGAAAATGTGACATCATAATGTATGCTGATGATACAGTTATTTTTACTCACGGTAAAACTGCAGAAGATGTTGCAATCAAGCAAACAGCAGTCATGTTGAAGGTCACATCCTGGCTTCACCAATGTTGTTTGCAACTGAACTTGTTGAAAACAGTTTGCATGTTTTTCTCGAAAGGCCACAGCATAGATGTAGAGCAAGATATTCTCATCTCAGGAGAGAGACTACAAGTTGTCTCAGAATACAAATATTTAGGAGTACACATAGATTCAAACCTCGGCTTCAATACCCACATAAAAAGGGTCTGTAATAAGTAAAGTTCAGTTTGGCAAATTTCAGGTTTACCAGAAACTTCCTATCAATTGAGGCAGCCAAGATATACTTCCATTCAATGGTTCTCTCCCACATCACCTATTGTCTGATAAGTTTGTCAGTTTTTGGTTGGTTGTTTTTTTGTTCAGTTTTCTTCATTGTCATATTCTAAAGAAGTATAATCTGCTTAGCTGGGAAATTTTCATCAAATATAAAAATGGTTTATAAGATTGTGCATGGTTTAGCTTCCCCTCCTCTGTCTGGGTTAATCAATTTCAAATCTACTGCAAACAGAGCAACTAGAGGTGCAGCTAGGGGGGACTGCACAGCCCCACTAAGAAAAACTGCATTTAGCCAGGCCGTGTTTTCCTTCACAGCATCACATCAATGGAATTCAGTACCACAATCAATTAGAGTCCCCATCATATTATTCGTTTTAGTGTAATGTTAAGAAATGGCTTAATGAGAATCAAAAATGTCAACACTAGTACTATTTTAATTTACCCTTAACTTGACTGTAATACCTCTATCATATGCTATGCTACAAGTAGCTTATATTGTTTAATTGTATTGGATATGCCTTTAACACAATGCAGTGTTTTTAACTTGCACATATTGTATTATATTTTATTATTTTAGGATGCTTAACAACATCAGGCAACGGGACTGCCTTTCAGCTATTTTGGGTGCATTTACAGTACATTTGCTTGAATGTTGATTAATGTACATTGGCCCTTTTCAAATAAATAATAAATAAAATGTAGCAGTGGAGGGCAGAGGGAATTACAGCCCTTCCCTTGACACAGTTAGAGCATTGCTCTGCCTGCTGACCAGCTTTTCAATAAAGACAGCTGCATCTAAAACCGTATTCACAACTGACCAGCACTGTGACACCAGTGCAAATATTGAGTTGCCTTTTATTCTTCACATGCACACTTTACGGATGCTCCCCAATCTAAGCACTGATTATGTTAATAATAATAATGTCTTAATAACGTTTCTTATTGAATTTATTTAATATTGTTGTCCTAGGAAACTGATGAGCAAAACATAGCTGAAAATCTCTGGATCTTCTTAAGAGAGAAACAGTTTGTAAATTAATTGGCAACTGAATTATTCATTAATTGTTAATTGTTTGGACTGTTGGTCAGGCAATCAGCAGGTTTGTTGATAATGAAAATAATGATTAGTTGCAGCCCCAAGAACAGTTTTTGCATGTTTTAGCCTTGTAAATTGTATTTTATTTATATAACTGCTCAATAGTTTCCAAATTATACACTAATGTTAAAGGTTACTGAAAGTATTTTTCCTTCTCTATCTTCCATGCAGCCACTTGTTTCCAATAATGCTTGTGTTTTTACATTCAAACAAAACATCAATCCCCCAGGCAGTTGTCATTACATAATTTACAAAACCTTTTATTCCTTTCCAGGCATTTGTGTCTTCCTGTTATTTTAGGAAGTCTGCTATTAGAAACTCAAAAATTACAAATAGCCTGGGCATAGCTCCTCTTTCCACAAAGTAGATACTTTTAAAACGTAAAGTCCTCTTTAAATTCCCAATATAGGTCACACGATACCGTACTCTGGAGCTCATAGTGCCACTTTTGCGGGAACTGATCTTTTAACCTCCGTTCAACTGCCAGCTTCAGCCATTTGATAGTATCACACATCTGATCCAACCAAAGGTATGAAAAGCCACATTCGTCTAATATTTGCTGAACAAATGTATTCCATGGTGATACAAATTCAATAAACAGTTGTACATTGTCCGGCTGAGCTTTGTTTCCTTCCCCTTCAACAAACCTCCCCAGTAACCAACAACTCTCTTTTTAATACCAATACCAAGTCATGACTGGTTGTTGAAACAGCAGGTGAATGAGACAATGTTGGTAAAGCATGAATGAAACGACCACATCAGCTAATGCAATTGCAATTTGGACTGGCACAAAATATTGTTCAGACATTCATGCTCCCCTCAGGATGAACTGTAAAAACTCCGCTGATCCTCTGACTTTCCATCTAGCGCCACCATCAGGTCGACGTGTTAACGTGTCCGACACTTCTGACCAAACACCTGCAGAGCTGCTGACGCTCCCATCAGCCTCAGCTGGTGCTAATTAGCAAATGTTGGCATGCTAACACACCAAACTAAGATGGTGAACATGATAAACGTTATACTGTATGTGCTAATCATCAGCATGGTAGCATTGTCAGGGGTTTCACTTGTCACCTTGCTGCGGTGATGTAGAAGTGTACTCCAGGAGCAAACCAGCATCTTCATAACACACCAACTAATAGTTCTCACAATTACAGAGCATACAAGCACTTTGCAAGGCACTGTGGGATTCCAGGCAAAGCAGGACTGACCAGTTATGTGAAAAAAGGCTGAAGGTCAAAAGGTGAAAATGTTCAACTTTATGCAAATGAGGGCAAAAAAAGGTTTTTTTTGTAAAGTGTTTGCCTTTTTCAGATACATAACATACATTTGAGCATGAAAATAAATTCCTGACTTTTGAAAAAGTAGTTTGACAAAATAATCTGCTTGGTAATTCTCTTTGTCAGTCATCTCAACTGACTCTGAAGAAGACAAGTAATGAAACAAGTGTGTTTCCCAACATGTAGGTTGTAATCCTTAAGATTTTCATTTTATCAAACCCCATTTTGATTCTCTTTATTGCCTGCATGTTTCATGAGTTCAGGTTGATGACAGAAGGACGACGTTGTTGACTGTCTTCTTTTGACTGTGTTTTTATTAAACAACGTGATGCTATGAATCCTCTCTGCCCACAGTATGTTTGGATGCGCTGTAAACCAGCACGCCAGATGCTCTTCTTCTGACAGAGTAGCTGCTCGAATTGTGTTTGCTGCCCCAGTGGTCCATACCTGAGTCATCTCAAATGGAAATCTGAGACCTGTATTATAAAGACACACTTGCTGTAACCACCAGTAATCACAGATGTTACCAAATCATCCAGAACTGAAATCTTACATGGGCATGTTTACCCTTAAATGTAATAAAATGTCTGTGAGACAAGGGAGAAAAACCTCAACTCTGGTAATTAGGTCAACTTTTTGATTCCACCTTGCTCACATTTCTTAGATGTGTAAAGCACTGTTGGGAATCTGGTAGGGCAGGTTTGTAAAAAAAATATTAAGAAGGAATAATAATTGCGAGGCACCACTTATTGGTCCCTGATCTCAGGGACCAATAACCAGACCGTGAATAGTCTCAAAAAGGGATTGTCCAGTTAGAAATACAGTAAGGGTGAATCCGACTGACTGTCACGACCAGCTGTTATTACAACACATACACAAATAACCACAGGCAACTGCTCTTTAGGAGAACAAGAGTTTAACTTTAGCACCAATCAATAATCAATAAACTTCAGCCAATAAAACACTATCATCTACTCTAAGCACAATAAAACATACAACAACCAGCAAGCATGTGTGTGTGTGCAAAATGGTGGACAGGCCCCTGAAACTTAAACAAAAGAAGTAAGAAGCAAAATGGAGGACGCACTCTACTCGTCCTCACCAAGATGGCATGGAGCGTAGCTAAGTTAGGTTACCACGCTATCTGTAAGTGGACTTTTAACTGATAAAACACAGTTATTATATTTACCGCAGTGTCAAATAAAACTAACTACTACGTGGTTAACACGGGAAACACAGCAGCACAGGACGCGGCCATCTGTTATTTCCCACAGCAAAGCTAAATCACACAACAATGAAGGTTACAGGAACACACGGTTATAAACCTATCTCTGCCGAGACACAAGCCTCTCACTTGAGATCGCTCTTGGTAGCGATTGAATGTGTTCAGTTCATTTGGGTTATCCGGCGGAGTCTTCTCAGGCTCGAATCCTGACGGTGGCCGGGGTATGGCTCTGCCAGCGGGTTCAGCAGCAAAGTTGGTCTTCTGGCGGCAGCTGAGGAAAACAGCGGAGTCAACTTAGTGGGAAGTGAGCGGGGGGCAGCGGCTAGCCTTCTCTTCCGTGAAGAAAATGTTTAAATCCATATCTTCCTTCTGCAGGTATATGAGATGGTTAAGTGTATAACAATCTCCTTCAGGATCCAAAAATGTCACCAAACCAGTCTGTTTCTCACCTCCGAGTTAAGACCTTCACCTAGAGAAATTAGTTAAACGTTAATCGAAGCAGCTCGCCTCCTGTAGCAACTTGCATTGCAGTGGAATGGCACAAGAGTCTCCTGTGCTCCTGTGAGGCTCGTCCAGTAGGAATCTAGGATTTGGTTTCAAACTATCTCACACTCAGGTGGGATTTACCAGACCTGAAGGGTTTTGGCACTGTTTCTTTGTTCAGGCTTTTATTTCAACATGTAGGCCACTTCTTTGTTCCCCATGTGGTGAGGTCCCAACAGCACCACTCAGTGTGACCTCTCGTGTTTTTCAGTACATTCTGAGAGAGAAGAACACCTCCAAAACTAAATGTGCGGGCAAACATATACTGACTGACAATGGTCAGGGAGGAAGTTCCCTCATGTCATTATACTGGTTACTATTCGATTTTTAATTTGATAAAACACTAATATCACTGATCAAGTGTATCTGTTCAGCCCTGATCGTGATTTAGTCAGCTGCCCACACAACGGTGCCTAAAGAGCTGAGAGTTTATGGATGAAAAATATCACTGGATCAATGAATGCATTAAAGAATGTGTGATGCCCAGAACATGTAAGCTCTTTGTCTGACTGAGTCTGGTCCACTACCCACTCACACATGAATGGCAAGGAAATCATCAATACAGCTCTAACTGGATTTTAATATGCAACATGGGACCTAACATAACTAATTTAGTAATAATTGAGTAATAATTTTTGAATGTGTGTGATGCTCTGGAGATGTAGTTGTTTGTAATGAATGTGTACGCATTCAGTTACTCACCTGTTTAATAAGCCAACTTTAGAGGATGGGAACTGAAATTAAGTCTTATTTCATCATAGACTCTCAATGCAAGTAGTTGATTTCTTTTTTATTGTTTTAAGACCTCTACTTTCTAGGCCACAGCCAATGATACATGCAAACATCACACTGCCCACGTCGAACGTTATATGCTAATACATGTGGAAGGAGGAATAATAATCCAGCTGGTTAGTCTTTTAACAGCGATGCAAACAGGTTAGGGGTTTAGTCAATTATTTGGTCACTTTTAACAATTAAATGCATCAATCTGGCCTACAGAGAAGAGAAAATTGAAAGATTTGTTTAACTTAAAATTCAAATGAATTATTTACCCACACATTGTATCAGCAGGTTAAATACAATAGGCATATAGAAACTGCACAAAAGACCACCTCGTAAAGCCCGAAACAAGACGGCAAGAAGTATGTTGGAAAATAACTTATAGTAGTTTATTTGTAATCTATTATTATTACAGTCTTTCACTGTAACTATTTCTGAACACGAGCCTGGGGCTCACTGTAGGCATACATCATCAGCACGTGTCGACAGTGTTTGTGAAATTACTCTCACTGCCAGAAGGGGGAGACAAAAGTTCTGCATTCCAGCTTTAAAGTGCTATAAATGATAATGAAATAATTACTGTATATGATAATAGACTTAATTCTGCAAGTCCAACTAATAAGTCCTGCATTAAAAATCTTACTTGAGTAAAAAGTACAGAAGTATTATGAGCTTTATGTACTTAAAGTATCACCAGTAAACATACTGGTTGTGCAGTAAAATGTCTCCTGTGATTGATATCTGATTCTGTCTGACATTATTAGATTGTTAATACTGAAGCATCAATGTTAGAGCAGCATTTTACTGTCGTAGCTGCTCGAGGTGGAGCTAGTTTTAACTGCTTTATATACAGTCAGCTAGTTTTAACTACTTTATACAGTTAGTTAGTTTTAACTGCTTTATAGGCTATACAGTTAGCTATAAACAGTTAGCTAGTTTTAACTGCTTTATATACAGTTAGCTATATACAGTTAGCTAGTTTTAACTGCTTTATATAGCCTACAGTTAGCTAGTTTTAACTGCTTTATATACAGTTAGCTAGTTTTAACTACTTTATATAGGTTACAGTTAGCTAGTTTTAACTGCTTTATATACAGTTAGCTATATACAGTTAGCTAGTTTTAACTACTTTATATAGCCTACAGTTAGCTAGTTTTAACTACTTTATATACAGTTAGCTAGTTTTAACTACTTTATATAGGTTACAGTTAGCTAGTTTAGACCAGTGGTTTCCAACCCAGGGTCCCACCATATGGTCACCTGATTAATCTGAGGTGTTGCGAGATGATTAATGGGAGAGGAAAGAAAAAAAAGTTCTGATACGCAAATTTATATATATATATTTACATTTTTTTAATCTTTGCTTTTTGTGGAATATTGGATAATTTGACCTCTTTGGGCCTCCAATAGTTTGGTGGAACTGCTAACAACTCATAGACATCAACTAGGGGGCCTTAACTAGACACTGCTTTTGATAAGGTGTAACTAGTAGCTAATAGCTATAGCTGTCAAATAAATGTAGTGGAGTAAAATTTCCTCTGAAATGGAGTGGAGCAGAACTATACAGTAGCACAAAATGTACAAACTCAAGTACAGTACCTCAAGATTGTGCTTAAGTACAGTAGGCCTACTGTATTTGAGTAAATGTACGTAGTACTTCCAAGCACAGCTTATAGTGTGAGTATAATATGGAATTGGGACACAGGACAAGTGGTTCAGGTCTGCTGCACAGTTTTGAGTCAGATGCAATTAAGGAATTATTTTGGAGAGCTGCATCATTCTCCAGACAGAGAGGACATTCATCCTCTTGTCCCAATGTTGTGAGACAATTTGTCACAGAGTCTGTGTTGAATATCTGCTCAGCTCCTGTCTCCAGGTCTGAAAGTGACTCAAACCACATGTGTCTCTTTCTCATTCTCACCTTCAGTCTCACATTCTCCTCATTTGTCTTCCTCTCCTCCTTCTGTTTTTTGTCTTTCACTCAATATTTTTCTATTTCTGTCATGTCTTCCTCTAGTCCATCTCCACTCTCTAACCTCTGAGCTGAAAAGGACAGCAGTCAGTATCAACTGCTGTAATTGTGTCTCCACACAAAAGCCAAAGAACATACAGCAGCTTCTGCTCTGACTGAATATGTGTGTGTGTGTGTGTGTGTGTGTGTGTGTGTTTGCTTGTGTTTTCATAACTTGAACAGATGTTGTGTGGCAACTCTTCACAACACTTCTATTCACCAGTAAAATGAGAAATGATTTCTTTCATTCAGTTAGTTGTTATTATCACCACCTGTAAGTCTGTTTAGTGTTTACTCTCTTTTCCTGTAGGTTGGCGAGACCAGTGACTGTTGATGTTTTCAGAAGACAAATTGCAAACTTACAAAAGCTGTCTGTGGCTGCTAATTCTAAAATCAGAACTTATTTATATAATTACCTTGTTAACAAGTCATGATTACAAGATGATGGGCCTTCAAAAGTTTAAGGGATTCTATTTAAGGAAACATTAAGAATGAAGGGTTTGTCATGTATCAGACAGACTCTTTAAGATTCTGTCTTAATACCACCTTAAATGTTTGAAAAGGCTGGCATCATGTGATAAATGGATGGCCTGACCACTCAAAGCGCTTCACACTACACATCACATTCACACACTGATGGCAGGCTAACTGCTCATCAGTCCAAAGAAACGAATCATTCCCTCTCACACCGAAGGCACTCCTCGGGAGCAGTGTGGGGTTCGGCGTCTTGCCCAAGGACACTGCGACATGTGGGCTGGGGGAAGCCGGGATTGAACCGCTGCCCTTGTAGTGTATAGTATGTAGTGTGTGAGGTGCTTTGAGTGGTTGGAAGACTAGAAAGGCGCTATACAAGTGCAGTCCATGTACCATATTTCTCCATACTCATGTAACCTGGCCAGCAGAACTGGGATGGATCCTCAGCCATCACAGGATGTTCTATTCAAAAAGCTTAATATATCAGGTTGTTGTTTAGCTTTTTTTAAAATAATCAAGTGGTCGCAACAGCAAGGTCTGTAGTAGATACTCACTTACATCAGTAATAAACACAGAGAGCATGTTATTCAGTAGACGTTAGTGGAGCAGTGGGTACACAGGAAGGGACGTCAGGACTTCAGCACTCATCTTTGAACACGAACACTGACAGAATAAAAACTGTAGGGCTAACACCGCTGAGCTCTGGTTGTCATTTTGAAGTGAAGTATCCACATCTGTCTCACCTGTCTGTCTCTTTCTCATTCTCTCCCTCAGAAACCTGTCCAAGAACCCCATGTTGACCATATTGTCCTGGCAAATCTTTGAACATCTGCAGCTCTTCGAACTGTAAGTTGACCTTTGTCTTTTAGTCACAGCTGACACATCGTGGCCACACTGTTCTCCCTTCATTGTTGCCAGCACAATCACAGTAAAAAGTCCTGTATATAGTTCCCCTCCCATTAGGCCTGGCTCAGTCTAGTAACCCAAGGTGGCTGGTGCACTCAAACCCAAATGTCTGTATGACGTCTGCTTTCTATGAAAGAGCTCAAAAACCTAAAAAATGCTTAAAAGGTGGCAGGTGTTAATGAACATTTGCAGATTTAACCGTGCCTTTGTTCAAAGAAAACCTGCGTGCTGAGAAAGTGAGTAATGCTGCAGGAATCAAACCAGGCGTGTTTACTGGATACGTTGACCTGAATGTGGGTGGGTCTTTTTCAGTGGACACTCATTGGTTGCAGCAACCACACTTGTAATTACCTTTAGGCATAGCAGAGAACGAAGGGGAGCGTTAGTGAAAAGCTTATGTCACATGTAATCAAGAGATCTCATATATTAGCAGAGTTTGAAGAGCAGTTCATGATAATATGGCTATAATATACCAGTATATATAGATGGCCGATCTGCAGGCAGAGCCAAGAGGGAGCATCTGCTCAGACACGACGAGGTGGACTCTGGGCTCTTTATGCTGTGGAGCTAGCAGACGACAGACATGTTGCTTTCTCGTCACATCCAGTTGCTCAAGACCCTTGTTGGAAAGTGAAAAAGAATCCCAGAGTGAACACGGGTGAAAACTGTCAACTCAATATTTATGTTTTGTTGTTTTTTATGCTGTAGGCTCGTGCTGGTTTTATACTTGACTCAACAGCAGTCCCACAGCAGGTTTTAATTTCTACAGTGGCTCTGTGCTTAGGTTTGAAGCTACGCCATAAGCCTTTAACACACAACTATAGGAGCCCCATTAGAAAACAGCTCAGTGTTGAGCTCCATGTTATTCAGTGACAGTTTTCAGGTACAGCAGAACTCTCAGGCGCTGCTGTTGATTGAAAAACTGCACCTGAACTTCAGTCTTGAGTTGACCCTCTTACTCCAGTCCAACCCGTCCTGCCACCGCAGAGCCACACTGACACTCCTCTGCACAGACAGTATACGAAATACTACAGCACACTGTACAAATGATGGGAAAGCTGGTAGCGCGCTTCAAACTGAGCTCTGTGACTGTAGAGAAACATTAATAATTGATTAATTAAGCCCCCTCCGTAATCCTTCCATGGATAATTCCAAACATTAACATCAACATTCCTGTGTTAACAAAGAGACCTCCTAAATAAGAAGTATGGTATTTCCTGTTGTTGCATGTGTATGCATCTTTATGTATCAACAGATTAATATTAAATATGCCAGTTTTAGCAGAAATACATAAACACAAAGAAACCCTTCAGTGGGTTGAACAGTAACACTGCTGAGTCAGAATGTCATTAATAACTAGACCTATAATAACTACTGTACTCTCGTGTTCAGGGTAACACCGCAAGTCATCATATCAAAGATTTAAATATAAAGGAGGAGGGTTTCCTTACTTGTCTCCAGTGGCAGTAGACTTTCTCACTCAGGTAACATGCCACACTTCATTTCCATTTCAAAGCTTCCAGGGAAATGCTTTGTTTTTCTTTTCCTCTTGTGATGTTCTGTCCTCGTTTCAAAGTCTTTGACACAATGCTGCTGTTGCTGTTTGAAGCGGTTGGTATCACGGAGAAACACACATACGTTCCGTACTGTGAGTACGTTGTGTTTTTCTAACACTCACGTTCGTTCTGTTTTCATTGAACAGTAACACAGTAACTGTCCAGGGTCTCCTGGTATTTTACCACAATTTAGCTCCATAGAATGCCCCAACGGTCACTTCTGGGACTGTTGCTAATTCTCCATTCCATCTCATCAGCGCTGTCTGGACTAAAGCAACATAAATGCTTTATTCCCTGACCATATTTGGACAACAGGGTGGAGCTAGCTAGCTAGGTTAGCAAGATGCATCCGTAAATCACGTTAACTGCGATATTAATTGGGATGCTAATTTTTGCTAGCGAAAAACAGGCTTAAAACAAAATGTACTTACTGGGAAAAATGAACAGCCGACTCCTAGTGTCTTTTAGTCCAGCTGAACACTGAATCACACATTTTTAGGCGACCAAAATGTTACAAAGTTCTTAGACGAAAACACCGACAGCATCCAAAAACAAGTTCACGGCTAGCTAAATGTTCTCAGTGCAGTGGATACGCATCGCCTCTATCCTGACTGACAGGTCGCCGTGGTAGCAACTTGTCAATCACAAGGTAGCCCCACCCTAAAGCATACCCTGCTTTATCGTCTATTTTACTCTAAATGGGACCATCATTTCCAAAATGAACATCATGCTGTATTGAAGAAGACTTGAAACTAGCGATTGAGACCATAAACTAATTAGGAAAGTGTTTACTGAGGTAATACATCAGGTGGGAAGTCGGGCCATTTTCTCATAGACTTCTATACAATCAGACTTCTTTTTGCAACCAGTGGAGTCGCCCCCTGCTGGTCATTAGAAAGAATGCAGGTTTAAGGCGCTTCACTTTTCTGACCCAGAGGTTTCTGCTTGGTCATATGATATCATATGACCAAGCAGAAACCTCTACCCATGTTATGTTATGTTATGCCGTGTAATGCCATATTCTATCATATGATTTCAAGTCATATGGAGGGCGGCTGTGGCTCAGGGGGTAGAGTGTGTCGTCCACAGGGTTGGCGTTCTGATCCCCAGCTTCTCCTGTCCACATGTCAAAGTAGCCTACATGGTAGCTTGCTGCCATGTGTGTGTGTGTGTGTGTGTGTGTGTGTGAGAGAGAGAGAGAGAGAGAGAGAGAGAGAGAGAGAGAGAGGCAAAATGTAAAGCACTTTGGTTAAAAATGCTATGTAAATGTAATTTACCATATACCATATGCTATAACATGATGCCATGTCATTTAATGTTGTGTCATACCATGTCATATCACATACAGTATTAATTGTCATGTAATGCCACTCTCTCACTTTATACAGACTGATGCATGATCAGCTGGTGATAGACTTGCAAATCTTTGCAAATGCAGTGGCTAATCTATGTGTGCAAAAAAGATATATTTAGCCATCTGCTATTTAATACTAGTACTTGGGGATCCCCAGGTACAGCTAATCTACTGTAGCAAAAGTGTGTCTGTTCTTGGCAACAACTTGTCTTGACTGGTTATGCTGATATTAGGTCTGTGATTTCCACAATTTAAACAAAAGCTGGAACTTGGAAAGAACACATTGAGGTACACGAGCCCTCTTTTACATTTTACTGAGTTTCGTAAAGTTTTAAAAAAAACAAGAAAAAAATAAGAGAAACAGTGGAAAAATATCCAGCGATAAAACATGATTATAGTCATAATAAGAATACTACATCAGATGTAAGTGTTAATCCAGGCATCTATGTATTATTCAAGAGCATCACTGCTGAAACACGTACAGCTGAGATTACTCATGCCCTTAATGAGCTCTCTGAAAGTACTTAGGGACACCAGTCCTCTCTGAGCTTCAGGATCTGTTGTAAATCATTCCAAGAGAATGGAGCAGCTTATTTGAAAGTGGACTTTCCAAGCTTTGTATTTACTGCTGGAGCCTGATGTTAACCTTTTTGTAAGTTCATTGTAATCTAACAGGAGCCAAGGCCATCCCACATTCTGAGAAAGCTTGCAAGGATGTGTCACGTAAGGGTCACCAGTTACAAATCGAATTGCCATCCAGACGTTTCCGAGTTGAGGCTGATGCATACATATAGATGACATCACCAAAGTCAAGGACCAACAGAGGAATTGCCAGCACCACTCTATGCCTAAGAATCTTATTTCTATACAGAAAGCTCAATTTCACCCTTAGTTTATAAAGTAAAAGTGAAATATGAGCTATAAAGGTGAACTTGTCATCTATCCATATTCCCAACTACTTGTATTTATGCAGCAATACAGCTTCCATTAATAGTGACGATTGTAAAATTGTCATGTCTGGTGTTTTCCTTTTAGAAAACAACATGTGTTTAGTCTATCTGCATTTTAAACACGTTTCAAATTAACATGTGCTCTTTGAAGATTGTTAAAAGCAAGTTTGCACTTTACAATATTAGACTGTGTCATCAGCATAAAGTCTACCTGTCTGCCTCTCTGTCTGTCTGTCTGCCTCTCTGCCTGCCTCTCTGCCTGTCTGCCTGCCTCTCTGTCTGTCCTTCTGCCTCTCTGTCTGTCTGTCTGCCTCTCTGCCTGTCTGCCTGCCTCTCTGTCTGTCCTTCTGCCTCTCTGTCTGTCTGTCTGCCTCTCTGTCTGTCTGTCTGCCTCTCTGCCTGTCTGCCTGCCTCTCTGTCTGTCCTTCTGCCTCTCTGTCTGCCTGTCTGCCTCTCTGTCTGTCTGTCTGCCTCTCTGCCTGCCTGTCTGCCTCACTGCCTGTCTGTCTGCCTGTCTGTCTGCCTCTCTGCCTGCTTGCCTGCCTCTCTGTCTGTCCTTCTGCCTCTCTGTCTGTCTGCCTGCCTCTCTGCCTGTCTGCCTCTCTGTCTCTCTGCCTGTCTGTCTGCCTCTCTGCCTGTCTGTCTGCCTCTCTGCATGTCTGCCTGTCTGCCTCTCTGCCTGTCTGCCTCTCTGCATGTCTGCCTGTCTGCCTCTCTGCCTGTCTGTCTGTCTGCCTGTCTGCCTGTCTGCCTGTCTGTCTGTCTGCCTCTCTGCCTGTCTGTCTGTCTGCATGTCTGCCTGTCTGCCTCTCTGCCTGTCTGTCTGCCTGTCTGTCTGCCTGTCTGCCTGCCTGTCTGCCTGCCTGTCTGCCTCTCTGTCTGCCTGTCTGCCTGCCTGCCTCTCTGCCTGTCTGTCTGCCTCTCTGCCTGTCTGCCTCTCTGTCTGTCTACCTGTCTGCTTGCCTGTCTGCCTCTCTGTCTGCCTGTCTGCCTCTCTGCCTGTCTGCCTCTCTGTCTGTCTACCTGTCTGTCTGCCTCTCTGCCTGTCTGTCTGCCTCTCTGCCTCTCTGCCTGTCTGCCTCTCTGCCTGCCTGTCTGCCTCTCTGTCTGCCTCTCTGCCTGTCTGCCTGTCTGTCTGCCTCTCTGCCTGTCTGCCTGCCTCTCTGCCTGTCTGTCTGCCTGTCTGCCTGTCTGCCTGCCTCTCTGCCTGTCTGTCTGCCTGTCTGTCTGCCTCTCTGCCTGTCTGCCTGCCTCTCTGCCTGTCTGTCTGCCTGTCTGCCTGCCTACCTGTCTGCCTCTCTGCCTGTCTGCCTGCCTCTCTGTCTGCCTGTCTGTCTGCCTCTCTGCCTCTCTGCCTCTCTGCCTGTCTGTCTGCCTATCTGCCTGTCTGCCTGCCTACCTGTCTGCCTCTCTGCCTGTCTGCCTGTCTGCCTGCCTCTCTGCCTGTCTGTCTGCCTGTCTGCCTGCCTACCTGTCTGCCTCTCTGCCTAACAGACACGATGATGGGATAATGTGCCTCAGAATGAGCAGCCACGGTCGTGTCTTTGTTTTGTAAAGGTGTTGCTTTGCGTAATGCAGTGACGCTATCACTGGCATACTGTACAGCTCACTGCATGTAAACATGCAGCAGCAGGGCCGGTGACGTACTGGGCCCAGCATTTAATGAGACACCCTACTGCTTCATGTGTTACTTACATTCTGGTAACATTGTTTGATATCATGCTAACAGTCTGCTGCTGTATTTAGCAGCACCGCTACTGGTGATTCTAACAGAGACAGTTCCGGACTCCAGCTGTGGACAGTGTGGCAGCAGCGCTGTGCCCGGAGGCAGCGGCAGGAGATGTGTGTGTTGCAACATGTGCTGCCAACACGAGCCTGCGAAGGTGCTGCTAGCTGTTCTAGCTGGGATATTTAAAGCAGGGCTGCTGGGATGCTAATAGTGTGATACTGCTGGGGCTATTTGCTGTGCTGAGTGTGCAGTGTGGGAGACACACACACACACACACACATACTCACAGTGTGTTTTTTAGTTCTGTATCTTTTTGAGCTCGTTCAGGTGTCAGGAATGATATGATTGAGTGAGTAACAGTTATTATAGACATTGTGGACATTACTGTTTCTAAAGCTACAGTTATTACAGCTATATGTGATCTAAAGTAGTATATTATATTTAACAATCATAGGATTTCCACCCCCCCCCCACTCTGTACCTCTCTCTCCTGTCTCAGTCCGTGATTTTAATCCAGCTGCCAAACTCAATTTAGTCAAATCTTTTTAAATGCAACTTTCCACCCGAAAGGATTGAAGCAAAGAAAATCCTGCGGAAATAGAAAAGTCCCCAGCCGCATTCTGTGGACGTACAGACGTGTAGTTCGAGGACGGCATGCTGTGTTGACCATGAGCAGCCCGAGTGGTTGTTTGACAGGTGTGACACACAGCAGCACACACACACACACACACACCTCTTTTAATCTACCGAATGACATCATGAAAGTATACTGTAATATAATGTATTTTAACAATGCAGGATAGCAATTAAACAATGTTAAACATTTATATCACATACAAGGCCGATAACATGAAGTCAAATAACATATTCCCAATCAATCAAAGAAGACGTCAGTCATTTTGAGGTCCGGCTGTGTTGCTGTGAGTTGTCAGGCAGGTTTTTTTGGGGCAGACACGTTAATGTTATATGCTATAATTTCTGTTATTTTATCATTAGTTTGCGAGCTGAGCTGATGGGTGGCAGGCGAGAGGAGCACCGCGCCCACAGCTCAGACTCACCCAACAGATTTTTATTGACTGCCCTTCGCTGGTTTGATTGGTTTGGATTTGCTTGAAATTGTTTTATGATCTGCTTGTTATGAAGTTGTTGCCTTGTGTGAAGCACTTTGTAACGTGGGTTTAGAAAAGTGCTTTATAAATAAATATTATTATTGTATATTAAGTCATTTTCAGATTCAAATGACTCCTTAGCGGTATGATGAACTGATGATAATGGTACAGTAATATAATTATGATTTTGAGGAGAACATGAAGGTTATGGAGAAACCATTACAATGTGTATCTCCAAATTTGGTGATTTGGATTTTTTCCAGATGAACTGAAGGAGTTTTGTGTTTCTTTATTGGTTGAGAAAATGCTCCTACTTCTCGAAGTAGTAAACCATTTTAAAACCAATTGTTTCTTGAGAAAATGCATCGCCACAAAGCTGAGCAGTATCAACAATAACCACAGCAACATTTGTAAACAGTAAGACAGTTAGTGCAAAGAAATATGATTAATGCAACAGGTTACTTTTTGTACATGAGGTGGTGGATATGACAGTATAGAGCAAGCACAGTGTGTGTAGATTTAAAAGTGGTAATATTCACATAAACAATGAGATCACCTCTTTCAAATGAACAAAGCACTTCTCCCAGACCCGGGCACCGGCCCTGTAGTGCCGTTAACGTCCCTCTAACCTGGGACGGGGCCTCAGCCTGTAAGCACAACGGACAGCCGCCCTCTCTACTTGGGTCCAGACGTGCTCTGTGTCTGTTTGTAGCTATTGCTACAATCCTTGAGAACCACTGAGAACCGCCAGCATCCTTTAGGAGAAAGGTGTGGCCCAAAAACCTCAGTTCACCTCGACGCGGCAGTACAGCTGTTTCTTTCTCCCAGCTCAGGTGTCCCATTCACTCCCCAACAGCAGGAGACATTCAGTCCCATAGGTCAGCCAAATGCTCTGAGTGCTGCAGGTCGTTCCCTGTTCTTCAAACGTGGGTTAAGAAATCCAGACTTTCATGCATCAGTCTTAAATAATCCTGTCTGTTCTCATCGTTTGGGGGCTGATTTGTTAAGCCTGGATGAAGTTATCTTGAATAACAACGCACTCTTTTTTAATAAAGGCAAAATGAGTTAGGAATTGAAGCCATTATCAGCATTCATATGATAGGAGTGCTGATCATGTGATTGCACTTACATGAGGTAAGTGTGTTGGGAACGCCCCCCAGCATGCACTGGGGGACTCCAACAGCTCCAGTGTGTATTTTCAGCACAATGTGCTTTTGGTTTCGGGAGAACGGGCCGTCGGACTAACGGACTTTTGGGCCTTGTTGCCTTTTTCTTTCTTACTTGTCGGATCTTTTTTCCCGGGACTGCTGCTGCTGCACCAAGGACCCGCACGCCGACCACAGCGCGCCACACAATGTTTCATTTTGGAGGTTTGCTTCAGCAGCTCCCAGCACCAACAACGCACCAGCTGCCCTGTGAGAGCGCTGGACCTTGGCAACATGTCTATCCGTCCTGTAAAGCATCTGTCCATCAGGAAACTCCGTAAATCACCTAGAGTCGAGGCAGAGCAGCCGGAGGACATCAGAGGGAAAACCAGAAAATATTTTCTCCATAAAATGTGATCCATTTTCACCAAAATTTGAATAAAGTCATAAGGTTGTGTTTTTGTACAGTAAGCAGTGCATATATAGCAGGGAAGTGAGATGCGATCACAAGTGGTCACTGGAGACGCATGTGGAGGTGTGAACTCACGTACGAGCTGTCCACTTGTGATCGGATCACCCAAGACGCATGTTAGTACCAACAGGGGTGGAGCAGCGATTTTAAAAGTGTGGGGGTTCTAGGGGTTGGTGGTGACTCCATTCCTGCATCCACCATAAACAAATAACAGCTCAAAATGTACATTGTAGCACCACGCCCTCCACCCAAAGATACTATATTCATCTGCATTCAACATCCCATATTAAGCAATGACTTTAGACTGTTTGTTAAAAAAACACACTTTACACAGTTAGTTACTTTTCAGATTACAATTGTTTCATCCCCTTCCTGTCCAACGAATGAATGAAAACATGTATCTCCAAATTTGGTGATTTTGAATGTGAATTTTAAAGTGTTCCTTTATGGGTTGAGGAAATTCTTCTACTTTTTAAATTGAATAAACTCCAGAAACCTCAGATATAATAAAACACTGACAGGAGCATTTTACTGCACAGTGAGGACTTTTACTGTCACACTTTAAGTACATTCAGCTGATAATACTCACATACTCTTGCTTCAGTAAGGTTTGAATGCATGACTTTTACTTAGTGGAGTGTTTTCACAGAGTGCTGTTAGTACTAAGTAAAGGATCTGAGGACTTCTTCCTCCTCTGGTGAGCCACCATTAGCTTGCATTAATGTTAAGTTTGGTTGCCAGTTGGCTTGCATTTGGTGTGTGTATGCTCCTATACATGGTGGTCCTGAGGATCAAAACACAACAACATTTCACAAAACACAATGACCTTTCAGATTACGGAAAAGGAGGGACAACACTTGTTTGTGATTGGAAAGAACCCAAGTCCCTGGCGACAGTTAAATCATTTCCTGTTTGTGTAGCCTAGCCTAGCCTACTACTCTCAGCAGTGTCCTTGTACAAATCTTAAACTGAGTTTGAAAGGATGGAAGAGAAGATTGAACTCATAGAGAATATTTTAACAAAGGACATATGATGCAGCCTGATTCTTGATATGCTTTCAACATGTAAGGTAAGGTACTGTAAATGTTTCGGTGCAGGGCAACTGTTGACAACCTGACAGCTGCCTTACTGTAATGTCCACAGGTCGCTGTCTCTGTCCTTACATTGATGACAGATTGATCATGAAAGCGGTCATGTTGTTGAAGTAAACCTGCCAGCGAGCAGCTTCACAGAGTCAGTTAAGTTCTGTCTCTTTCTGGAATGGAAAAGAGTCGCCTTCATCTCAGGGTTAACAAGGTCAGAGTTTTCACTAGACCTGCTTTCTGAAACAGGGGGTTTGGATTTTTATTACTTCGAAGTTGATGTTTGTTGGTCCACATTTGAGCCACATGATTCTGTGGGAAAACCCGTCCAAACGGTTTTAATTTGTCATTTACCGTCTACATGCCAACAATGTGTCCGCGACAAAGTTTCGCGAGGGTTCAGTTCACGAAGCATTCGCATTACCATCTCCCTTTTAACACAGAGGCCATGATGTGAAAGAGTCGGCGCAGCGTTTTTTCACCTGAGAAGCTTTGGTGGCTTTGATACGGAATATCTGCAAAAGTGACTCTAGCTGACTGCTGCGTACCTGTTAACCCATGGCGAATGAAATGTTTCTCCAAGCCTTATCTTTCATATTGATACTGTGGTAGTCCGGGGATGTCATCTGGGACAGACATGGATACTCAGAGACCAGCAGTATTCATTTCCCCTATATTGTTGTCGTTGTTCAGCTCTTGTAGCTTACATGTAGGATGTGACGGTTGGTCTTTGTGGGATTCGTCCCGCCCCTCCTCCATTGTGATTGGGTAAAAAGTGACTGTGACGAGCGCAGCGTTTTGCAACAGCTGAACATTTTCAACTCTTGGCGACCTGAAAAAAACGCTCAGTGCCTCGTCACGCTCCTGGCATTTGTAGCATAGCGTAAAGACGCGGCGCTCCCATTGCAAGCAAAACAAACAATATGCTGGCCTCAGTAAAAAACGCTGTGATGGACACACGGCCTAACGTGTTTTTAACATATCCAGATACAGATCACGTGTTAATTATCCAATGTACACCTGGCATTATCATGCAATCTGTATCTGGATATGTTAATGGATGTTAATGCATGAAGAACACATTGTGATCAGAATGTGATCGGATCAGCCAGAGGTCAGGTGGTCAGCCTCGCTTTGTGATCAGATCTCAGCAGGTGTAAATGCAATCCATAGTGTGGCCACATTCTTAAGAAATAAATAAAGCCTCTTCCTGCTAACTCAGACAAGCCTGGCAAAAGCTACATGTAGTAGCAGTAACGTTAGCTAGTATACCTTGCTTCCTTTGACCTGGGACGAGCCATGTTTGTTGATAAGTTATCAAGCAACACCTAACTAATTTTAAGATCCGATCACATTGCAAACAATCAAGATAACAAGAAAATATTTTAATACCAGGTGTAAATGCAAAGACCCATGAATCGGACGTCATTACCCAGATAATGTATCCAGATACAGCTCACATGTTATATACCTGGTGTAAATGGGGCCAATGTCAAGTGGAAATATGGTCTTGGTAGTTTCTTTCAGGGTAACCCAGCAAGCATTTAGGGGTTTATCAAAACTGGGGCTTCTCAGGTTTCCTGTACCCAGGAGGTTTATATGTGCACACTTAAGCAGAATAATTTAAACAGAACAGGGACAGCTAGCGTGCAAAAGTACTGGGATTGGAGGCACTTCTATTCAATCCCTTAATTTTGCAATTTAAACTCACACAAGATCAAAATGTTGCTCAGTACAAATTTAATATTGAAATCAATTTTTGGTTTTTGAATAAACTTCATTAATAAATTGAGATTTAATTTACCCAGTTTGGGTAAATTCAGTTCCACCTGTCAGATGTAAAGCCTGTGAATGTTAAATATGAGGCTGTGGGTGGTCTATCAGTAAAGCTGACTAACGCTCCATCACCTCCTGTCGTCTGCAGTTATTGTAAGCCATTCAGCTGTTTTCTGTGTGTTAGTAAAGCGGATATTCTCCTCTATTTAAGCCACATAGCCCCTGTTGGTGCTGCTAAGACTCCTGGTAATGGATATCCATTCAGTGCTCTCACACATGCCTGCAGCCACACTGTGAATGACTGACTCAACACCATGCTGGGCCTTATGGAGAACAAAGACCACCCACATACAAACTGTGCACGCTTCCTCACTCGTTACATGTGTAATGTGAATTCACAAAGTGAACCCATGCAAACGCTGTCACACAGGAAAATTCTGCCTTTCAGTAATGATACTTACACTTAGTTCAAATAACATAACCCAGTGGTATGTGGAAAGTGTCCAGTAACACTGCAGTGCAGTCTACATTACATACTGTACAATCTCAGGATTCAAGCGATGTCAGACTTAAAACCAGTGTGAAGTATAGTGCATATGGGTCAGTGACTTGATAAACCTCCGTTTGCTCAGGGCTGGTTAGCTCTGACTAGCTGCAACCCGGCCATGCATGTCGCTATCATGCTCGCTTATACCATAATAATAATATAATAAACTTTATTTAAACAGCACCTTTCAGAACACAGTTACAGTGTTTATATGGTTGAACCAGCTCAGGAGGCAATGAGTCAAATAGAATCAGACAATTAAAAATAATACAAAAGAAAAATGGAATAAAATACCCAACAATAATATAAGATAAAAACAACAACAACAACAATAATAACAATAATAAAACAGATAATACATGTTGGAAATTAAACAGTGTGCTAACATTAGTAAAAAGATACATTTTGTGAAGCGATTTCACTGATCTTCAGGCAGGGAGTTCAGCGCTGACGGGTCCTGACTGTAAAAGCCTGCTCACCTTTAGTCCTGAACCAGGACTCAGGAACAGCCAGCAGAGCGCTGCCTGAGGATCTGAGGCTGTGCTCTGGCTCATAGGGGAGCAGCAGTTCAGCAATATAACTGGGAGTTAAACCATGAAGTGCTTTAAAAGTAATCAGTAAAATCCCAAAACACTGACAGGTAACCAGTGAAGAGAAGCTGAAACAAGTGATATGATCATGTCTTCTACTGCTGGTTAAAAGCTGAGCAGCTGCGTTTGAAGCTGAAGGTGTGAGACAGTTTTTTGGCTGAACCCTGAATACACTCAATTACAATAATGAAACCGAGATGATATAAAAGCATGTATGACCTTCTCGAGCTCTAACTGGGATATTTCAGTGCAGCATTTTGTATGGTTGTATTTTGTACAGAAGTCATTGTACTACTGTATATTGTATTTTGCAAAAAATGATTAAAAAAAATATATACTTGTATTCTTGCAGAAACAGTTCATGATTTGGCACATGAGGATACAGTTATTACAATTCACTAAAGTCATGAAATATAGGGTTATATATTTTTCACCACTGGCATTTCTGTGTTGATATAGCTGCATATATAATCAAATTAAAAGGCGTCTAACAAAATAATCTCAACTCAAAGGTCCACTTATTAGCTTTCAGAGCTTCTGGTGTTCATTCAGTCTCTGTCCAGGCTCCTTGCTGTTTCACTGATGTAGTGCTCCCCACAGCTGTCACATGTGATGTCATGATGATGACATCCTCTCAGGGGGGTCGGGTCTGTAGGGTGGACCAGCAGAGATCTGAAGGTGTTGAATGGTTTGTGGTAAGTGCTGACTCCTTGTGACATGTAGACTGTGTTCGTGCTGTAGCATGTCAGTAGTTCCAAAGAAAATATCCTTTTCATTGCTTTTACACAAACTACCAAAGTACAGAGAAACTGAAATGAAATATAAGGACTGATAAGAAATAAAGTCAAACTACTTGTGATTTTTTTTCCCATAATCCTCAAATCTAATACAGTAAAATAAAAGACTGAATGAAATAATTCAGTATGAGTAAATAAAGTATGAGAACCACATATTTTGCTTAATGTGAATGAAAAAATTTAGTAATAATAAGATATGGATAAAATTCATTTGGCATTTCCATGTGGATATGGCTGAATATATTACATTAGCAAGAGGTGATGTGCACTAATGTCAATATATACTTCACTTTGCAGTGTGTTTGGGTGAGAGTCTGTTCTTTTGGCTGCGTTACCTGTTCAGATAAGCTTGAGTTGGAAAGAAGAAAAGAGAAATGTGTCCATTTGGTTAAAAAAGATTAGACAAAATCCTTCAAGTAGCAGCTCTGATGACCACAGTGTCAGCCTCGGCTTTCATTTTGCCACTACATTTACTCAGCTTTTCATCGGTGTCCATGTCCAAATCTGTGAAATGTCAAAATTTGTGAAAGTTTGCCAGGCCTTAAGGTCAGACTGTGCTTGATTCGTGTTGCGTATCAACATCTCCTGGTACTGATGTGGTCCACAGGCCGGCCAGCTGAGTTGGGCAGGATAAAGCCTCATGACAAACATCCACAAAAAAGGTCAGATAGTGATTAGCCTACTTTATGTGCTACAAGCACACTGCAGCCTACAGCATCTCTTTGTGAATGACCTGTCATGTGAAAAGTTGCCTAAATCTAGCACTTAATATAAGTGGAGACTGTGTCTTTAGTTGCTTCATTTGGAATTATATCTAATGCTTGCAAAGATGGGCTACAGTATGGAAGTGTGTTTTGCCCAAAGCATCTTGCTGCCATGTTATATAATGTCCAGCCAGTCATTCCTGCTTGAATGTCTGTGTTCCCTAACCCCTCTCTGTGGTGCCCCCTGGTGTGTGGACGTCTACAACTTGTTTACATGTGAAACAAGTTGCTCATTAACCAAAACTAAGGTCTATATCATACAAATGTGGTTGTGTTGTTGCAATAGTAATCCTGCTCAGTACGAGAGGAACCGCAGGTTCAGACATTTGGTGTATGTGCTTGGCTGAGGAGTCAATGGTGCGAAGCTACCATCTGTGGGATTATGACTGAACGCCTCTAAGTCAGAATCCCGCCTAGACGTAATGATACCATAGCGCCGCGGATCTTCGGTTGGCCCCGGATAACCGGCTTCGGTCGGTCAGTAGAGCCGTTCGTGACAGGGCTGGGGTGCGGCCAGATAATGGTCGCCCCTCTCCTATCTTGCACCGCATTTTTGTGGAGAACCTGGTGCTAAATCACTTGCAGACGACCTGATTCTGGGTCAGGGTTTCGTACGTAGCAGAGCAGCTCCTTCGCTGCGATCTATTGAAAGCCAGCCCTTGATCCAAGCATTTGTCGGCCGTGGGCGACACGGCCCTGAGGAAGTGCAGGTCTGGTAATGTCCTCTGTGTACAATCCCATGTCCTCTCTGGTTCACAGAGCGGCATGACCTGCAGAGGACCAGGGGAGTGGAGAACTGAATTTCGGTGATGATGTAAATAATTGTAAATAGTTGTATTTAACCAAAGAAACAAAGTCATCTGCTACAAATGGACAATACTGCTTCATATTATTGTTTGGAGAGGTCTGGATACATTTCAGACACATACATATCTAACCCTCCATTTTCTATATCCAATAGAAATATGTTTGTCATTAGCTCCAAGATTGTCTGTTTAAAAAAACAAAAAACAAAATATTATTTCTTGAAGAACTGAAAAGAGCATTTTAGCAATTTTGGAGAGGTTTTGGATATAATTTGGCACACAAAAGTACACAGTACACTGCTTCCTAATTTCCCTGCAAAACCTTGGTACTCTTCAGGGGTGCAAACTTGTCACCTTTCGGCATAAACTGCCATTTTGAATCCAAAGTAGGTCATTTGTGTGATTTGTGTAGATCTGACAAGTTTTTGAAATGGGGGGGGGTCTAAGTTGTTAAAAAAAAGCAAAGCATCTCTGGGAGGACAGTAGCGTTATGATGGCCTTGATATGTAGAGTTTTATAATTCACCTTTTAGTAGCTTCACTGTAAAACAAAAACATTTAAGTGCACTTTTATTTTTAAATTTGAGCATTGAGCATTATTTTTAATTTTGAGCATAACATTAAGTTATGCTTATACATTCAGTGGTAGTGAAGAAGTGTCTTCTTCAATTTAAGCCATTACCATGGTTCTGTGATGTCTCATGATGAGAGGTTATTAAGCATTAAATTGAGGTATGTAAAATCAGAAGCCCAAAACAGAAAGGGTAACCCCTTTGAGCCCATTTTAGGTATGCACCCTTTATGTTAATCTGAGGACAATTTAAGAAGTTGGTCTCATGTCTGAATAAACACCTGAGTCACTTTTACGTAAAAGTCACAACGGCATTCTTACTACTGTCAGCTATTATAAAACAGGCAGCAGAATTTGCTCTGTAATAACCTTAAATGATATAAAGATTGTATTCAAAAATGCAAAATTGTATTAATGGATTCACTGTAAGAAGAGGGGGTGACTCACTCACACTCATTAAGTCTTCAATGGCAAAATAATTTTTAAAATCCATCAATGCTGCAGCCTGAGAGAGAAAACGCATGCTCTCGTGCACCTTCTCTCTCACCAGGTGCCAAATATCACAAATCATTGTGGTTCCTCCCATACATTTTCTGTCATGTCTGAATAGAGCCATAGGGAAAATTAATGGAAATGTCTCCTCTGTGTCTGAATAACAAAAAGCCATCATTTTTAACAGATTCAGAACCAGCTTTATTTGCTCCACTCCTAGTTATCCATGTAATGTCACCCCATAACAGAGATAGGGGCCCAGGTAAAGTTAGAATCAGCTGGACCAAAAGTAATTGGCTGGGAGAGAGGCTGACAGATATAGTACCTGGCAGCCCACTCGCCTGACTGGCCACACTGGTGCGTAATCAAAGACGCATCTCTCTCGCTCTTGTTTTTGTATAATTTTGGCACTCTGTTTTTGCAGATGCGCTGTTAATGAAGGCACTGAGCCCAGAGGCAGGGGGAGGGGTTTAAAGATGTGACTGAGCCAGCCCAGTGTCTAGAAAATAAACAATGGGCTGTTCTACCTAGGACTATGGATTTTGTCCTCCATCACTTACATTAGAAACACTTTAGGAAGGGATTTCTTAATGGTCAGTGTTAGCAAGAGGAATGATTACAACAAGCAAAAACTGTTTCAATGTACAGGCAGATGAAAAAATGTGAATCCTTTAAGATCTCTCTATATGTTAATGAAAACTGTTTTTGTACCCATTCTCTCCTACAATTTAAATACGAGATAACAACAATAATCTTTACTGTATAGATGCTTTTTTTCTAAACAATACAGATTTCAGTACATGTGAATATACTGTACATTCAGCTGCTGCAAATAGTTTCATCCTGCCCACCTCCACATCGCTCCCTCCTCCCCTGCTCCTTTTCTTATTTTCCTATTTCCATCCTAATCCCTCCACATTTCTCTCATCTCTTACCTCCATTTCGACCCCACCGTATATGATCTACGTTTTGATTCCCAACCTAGAAATTAATTATCTTTAATTTACTGAATTGATAGCCCTGCAAGCCTGCTCAGATTATTACCCATCTCACTTTTAAAAGACAATCCTACTTACTTTTTTTGGTTGAGAAGTGGTTTTGTTGAACCTCTATGGATAACACTGGTTATCTGCAGAAGCCTTTAATTAATCCTTATTAATCTCGTCAGCTGGAGCCTTCCACACCAGGATGTTAGTGCCCAGCTTTCCTCCACAGCCCTTGCGGCACCATGGCAACCATCAACTTCACCCCGTCTACAGCAAGTCCTCCCATTCATCATCCTAACCTTTATCTCCGGTCCATCTCCAGTTCCCACCAGTCTACCCCAACAGATCATAGACATACACAGATCTTTCTCTCCTCATCATGACTTCCCTTCGTCAACCACCTACCGACAGATTCCTCGAAGGACACAAAGGGCACCTCTACTCGAAAAGGAATACACCCACAGAGTTCGCTTATGCTTTCTATCTCTTCAGAGACGTGGTTCACAATTCCCCACCCGCCGGCAGGAAATGGACAATTACATGGCCATCATCCTTAATCTGGCCTTCCATTTTGGAGTCAATGGTTTCTAACATATTATACACTCTGCCTTTGAAGCCGCAGCCCGTCTACAGCAGGCCATTGAGGACACATGCCGGGCCACACTTGACAGTTAAATTACTGCCACATCCTCGCCACCCATGCAGCCCTAACATGCTCCACATGTGGTGCCCCTTCTCATCCAGCCTCTTCCTGCTCTATTCCCACCCATTCTAAGCCAATTTCCTCCTCGACCCATACTGCACCAAATGCCAACTTCCCTCCCCACTAGATCACCTCAACTTCGCTTATGAATCATTCTCCAAGGGTGAGCCTTATCTCTCACTTAGTATCAATTGCTTTCCATTGTCAGTGAATAAACTAACTGTTCCATCTCCCTGGACAGTCCAAGCCGTGCCGAACTCCATGTTTGCTTCAACTTCCTTCGCTGACTCATGGGGATATCTTCAACAGCATATCACCCTCAACCGTCTTGTCTTACTTGGAAGCTTGGAAGAGTTTCTGCTACCTTCACAACAGTATAACATAACCACCCGTCCTTCGATCTCGTAACCATGACCCGTTTTGCATCCACACCATTCGCTCTGGATACAGCATCCCCAATGTTGCTCAAACTGTAGAAGTCATGTTCTCGCTTGCTTTCGGTTTCCTTCCTTTCGCGTCGACCCACGCTGTCACGCCTGCATTTCAGACTTGTCTAATTTCTCAATCAAAACCATGCTATTTACTTAAAGCGGACCAAAACCAACCAATCCAGTAAGCTCACACCTGACCCACAAAGCGTCCCCGCACAAAGCAATAGACAGAAGACATACAAGACTTCAAGTTCCACTCATAATCTTTCGTTTCCAATAAATCACTTAATCGCATCTGTTGATGGTGTGGTCCTTCCTCGTGAATTGGAGCTATTTAGCAGAGCTTCAGGAGCAGAACTGCACCTCAATCACACCACTTCCGGCATGACCATTAACAACCACCAAAACCATCTCCTCCTCTTTTGCTCTCGTATTCTGTGCAACTCCCTCCCATCCCTTTCTTTCTCCTATTTTTCCACTCCTTGCTACTCTCCGTAGGGTCCCGGGGGGGTCCTTCTTGCCCGTGTGCTACGGCGGATTCCCCACAAAGCTTCCCCACACAAAGCGATAGACAGAAGAAATACAGGAGTTCAAGCTTCACTCATAATCTTTCCTTTTCATCAATAAATAACACATTTGTTGATGGTGTGGTCCTTGCTAGTGAATTTTATAGATTGGTAAATCTTCTTAGCTGTCATAAGCTAAGAAGATTTGCTGGACCAGACGGCATCCTTGGTCTCGTACTCAAGGCATGTGCAGTGCAGCTCGCTGGGGTCTTTATTTATATATATAATATATTATATTTTCAACCTGTCCCTCGCCCAAGCAGCTGTGCCAGCATGCTTTAAATCCACCTCCATTGTGCCAGTGCCGAAACACTCTAGTCCAACATGCCTGAACAACTGAACCGCCCTGTAGCACTCACACCCATTGTCATGAAGTGCTTTGAGCGGCTGGTCCTGGCACACCAAAGGACTTCCTCACATCCACACTGGACCCATACCAGTTTGCCTACCGCAGCAATAGGAGCACAGAGGATGCAGTCTTCATGGCACTGCACGCTGTACTTACACACTTGGACAATAAGAACACTTGCCTGAATGCTGTTTGTTGACTTCAGCTCTGCATTCAACACTGTCATCCCTTCCAAGTTAATCACCAAACTTGGAAACCTTGGCATTAACATCTCCATTTGTAATTGGATTATGGACTTCCTGACAGGCCTCAATTTGTTAGGACAGGCCACAGCTGCTCCACCACCATCACACTCAACACTTCTTGGTCAAGAAGGCTCACCAGTGCCTCTTCTTCCTGAGGACACTGAAGAAGAACCAACCAACTGTCCTCAGTTATCCTGGTGAATTTCTATTGCTGCACAGTAGAGAGCATCCTAACCAACTGTGTCACAGTCTGGTGTGGGAACTGCTCTGCTGCAGAGCGCAAGGTACTGGAGCGGGTGGTGAAAACTGCCCATCACAGGGACTCCACTTCCAGCCATTGAGGAGATGCAGAGGAAACGCTGTCTGCATCGAGCCCGCAGCATTCTTAAGGACACCTCTCACCCTGCCCAGAATCTGTTTTCTCCCCTGCCTTCCGGCACGTGCCTCAGGTGCCTCCGGACAAGGACCAGCAGACTGAGAAACAGCTTTTTTCCCAGAGCTGTCTTCCTACTGAACTCTGCCCCCTGCTGATTCCACTGTCCCCTCACATACCTTAACTTTAAATGCTGCTATATTGTTTCTGCTGCTGCTATATTGTTTTTGCCACATGTACCACATATTCATTTGCACTACCAGACTATTTATTTATACATATACTGCATCATTTGCACTCCAGTACTATGTACTGAATACTGCAATAACTCATCTACTGCACTGTTAACTATTTATGTCCATAATTTGCACTACTTAATATTCATTGCACTACTGTTCTGCCCAGTCCAATTCATTATTGTACATATCCATTGTTTATAGTAATGCCATCTGTATATAATGTCCATAGTACCACTTGTAAAATATTTTGATAATATTGCTCTATCCTGCAATTGTTTATGCACATACTATACTGTATATCCTGCACTTGCTTATTGCACTTCTGGTTAGACCTAAACTACATTTTGTTGCCTTGTACTTGTAATGTACATGTGTAATGACAATAAAGTTCAATTTAATCTAATCTAATCTAATACCCACCATCATCTTGAAGGTGTCAAAAAAGCTAAACTATTGGCACCATATAAAAAATATCAGAAAACATATGATAAAACATATGTTTTAAAGCAGAAAATTATGGCTGTACACTTACAATAATTTTACAGTGGCAAATCATTAATATTTATACTGTAAATTATACACTCACTGAACAAAGAACTACTGTATATCAGTGATTCGACTGCCTTGATTGATGGATGGACACTTCTTTCTCATAAGCATTTATCTCAAAGCACAGCTGAACCTATAAGAGGCTGACAAAGTACAGTTTCAAAAGATGAAAGCCAAGCTTGATAATGTAGAGTCTGAGATATCCCAATATGGCCACCATACAGAGGATAAACCCTTTTGATTTAAACAACGTGGCCTTTCCTCTGGAGTCACCCAGGCCAAAGGTAACATTTTTCGACCCCATGAATGGTAAGAGTCTGAAAATAGAATGTGTCATCCATTCGTGCTGTAATGCAGTGGTAAGATATGAGACTGGTCATATGTAGGCTTAGCATAAACCAATATGTAGCTGTAGTGCAAATTGAGGCCGTTCAACTTTTTCTTAAGATTTCTAAATTTGATATGCGAACATATTGGATAATTGGCAAAATTGCAGTCAGTCTTTGAATCACTTCTCAGGAGATATGAGTGTTGAAGAGCACTTTTTGTATTTGTAGTGGTTTTGTTTTGTACTTGTACTTTTCTCCTAAGTCAAACAGAACTAAACAAGTTGAGTGTGACAGTTCATTCTTGACCTTGAAAATTAGACAAAAGAAAAAAAGGTCCACTTACTAGCTAATAGCTATTTGTCATAGTTTATTTACTCAGATTTGCATGGTTAACATGATTATTGCAATTTTATTTTCCTGCATTTTTGTTGTGCTAGTTTTGGGGCCTAATGGTGACATTGTCTGCCCGTGGGTCAGTCTGTCTTTCTTGTGTTGGTATGGATATTACTGGTCCCCAGAGAATGATTGCTAAAGATTTTGATGACCTCTCACCTGTACTTTAGCACCATCACCTGGATAAAAATTCTGCTTCACCAAACTGTCAAAGAATCCCAATAACTACTGGCTGGTTTTCCATCAAATCTGCTGTGGATTTTCATGGTCCTCTGAGGATGGATCCAGTCCTCAGACCAAATGTGACCAAAATGTCCACTTAAACATGTCAAAATTTAATGGGCAGTTTGTCATGAAATTTGCGCTGCACGTTCATGCTGGCATCCCAAGAGGAGGACATCTTTTTAGCTAGCAGGATTTATGCTTATACTGTACTCTAGTTACCATTCTTTCACTCTCTCATTGAACTGTAACTGTTCTCTACTTCTGGTTTGAAAATTTGCTAAATCAAGTTCATTGTTGTTTTCAGTTGTATCAATTGGGTATTTGTGGATCTCAAACAATACGGATACTGGATACTCTGAAGGCCATCAGTTTGCTTTCAGTTTGCTTTCAGTGATGTTGTAGATGAGCTCCAGTATGCATCTGTGAATCCAATGTTTTGTAGGATTTAAAGACGTATACAAGTCCCTTGGCCTGCTGGTTCCAAATATCATCACTCCTCCCACCTTTTCTATACTGAACAGTATCCAATGAATGTGGCATAAAAACATATTTAGCAGAAGCACCATAAATTTGTTTAGAAGTTAAACATCACTTTTCCCCCATACTCTCTCTGTACTCACTCTCTTCTCTCACTCTCTCCTCCCACATCTAGCTTGTCTCTCTGCCGATCTGCCCCCACACTTTTAATGAAAGTGAGAGGTTATCTGTGCTATATTAATGAGAGAGAGGCTATCTCCACTACAAAGTGGAACAACTCATTTACATCACACTCCCCTGACCAGGTAGATGAGGGAGTTAATTAAGTTGGTGTCAGAGGAGCAAAGATTGCATTTGCATGTCGTCAGATAAACTCGGCTCAACCTGGGGGGTAACAATATGATAAGGCCTTAAAGAATTAAATGACTGTAATTAAGTCGTGCTTACAGGGTGCCACATAAAGACAAGTGCAGTGTTGGATGAATCACCAGTTGACAGTTTTGAGAACAGCACATTAGTTATATTAATGATGTGAAAAAAATGAATGAAATGTTTAAATAGTCTTTTTTTATACAATTTCTCATGTAAACTAGCACAGTGTTATTGAGTGATTACAAATTGTGCAGAAAATGAGTCATCGTATGGAGGTGGGAAACAGTTTCTGGGTAATTAAACATGACTACTCAGAAGGACATATTATAATCACCCGACCTAACAAAATAAACATTCTAAACACATCTTAAACAGATAGTAATACCATACAAAATCTCTGCATCTCTGAACCGTGGTTGGAGACCTCTGGTTCTATGCTAATTTAGCCTGGTTAGGTAGCGTAGCATTCACAGGCGCCAGAGATGAGATGGATCGGACATAAACAAGAGATTAATTTCTCTTCTCTGGCAGTAAACACAACACATGGGCCTGCAGATGTGCTATATTCAGCTTCACACACAGCACATTCTGCCCCACAGAGGTTTACCCCCACTCCTCTATTGCATTTCTTAAATACACTGGAAGGGAGGGTCCTAGCAGAATTTGAGGGTTCACATACTCTTGAAACTTCCAGAAAGTTATAAAATAACTTTATTTGAAGTTATACAGAAATACAGCAAGGATAATTATGATGCATGTGTACCTTAAGATACAAGTGCATATGGCAATATGTATCTTCTACCATATGGGCACACTGAGAGCAAGAAAATAAGACAACAACAAACGAACAAAAGCTAAATGATTTGGAGCATTATAATACATAATAAATACTTTCTTTTATCTGTCTCTTGTGAGTCCCCCAACTTTGTAGAAGTTGTGCATTACAATATTTCTGGAGAACGCCTTTAAATGTACTTCCTCATTTGTATTATTTGTAATTGTTTGTCAACAATTTAAATCCATGTCTGTGGTCCTTTTCCACTTTCTCTGATTTGCAAGCTGAAATACCTTGACTGTCTTTGAAAAACATTTGTCATGACTTTGTAGAGAAATGATTGAAAAGTTTTCTCTGTTTGGCTGGAGCTATCACTACAACCATGACCATACCCACCATTGAGGTCCCCAAGGTCCGGACCTTGCTATTTTTTCTATGGTGTATATAATAAAAGTTGTGAAATAATTGCCTAAAAATAACTTTACTTTGGTGCAGCAAAGATACTGTACAACACCAAGATTACCGACTTTCTCATCTGATCTACGTCATTGCTCGTATGTGGGTGGGTGGGTGGTGAAGTGGATGATCTTGTTAGTACAAAAGCTTTACTCAACACGGTGGTTCTTTGATTACGTCAACAACTTGAGGACACCGGACAGGCTGCTGAATCTATGCGAAGTGTGACACAGGTAACTAGAGAGTTTTACTAGTGGACTGCTTGTAGTTCAATGCCATTCATCCCCAGACATCATCTGACGAATAGATCCTGTGTGGTTGCCCTATGTTAAACAGTAGCCGTCCATCATTATGCTGGCTAGTTAGTTTCACTTGAGTGAATTAATTCCATCCATCCAATGGTAGACTGAAACTTTCAACAAAAGTTGAAATGCTTTTCTTTCAATTCAGTTTGTGTAAAGAGTTGAAATTCGTGTTAAAATGAGCTACCCCTATATATTTTTATTTTCATTGCAAGACTATCCTAGCGGAGTCCGGTAACATTTACATATAAATATCAATTGACCCTGTGTTTACTTTCTTCCCAGCCCTGCCACTGACATGGTTTTAAAGCTATTGTTATCCAATTTTTATACATATTTAGATCTGTGAAATATTTTTTTGCCAGGGGGGCATGCCCCCAAACCCCCCTAGCAAGCTCAGTTTATTAACCTCAGGATTTCTAAAACCCTGCGTATGGCCATGACTACCACTTAACTTTATTTAGTATAGTAAAAGATAAAATTACACATCAACTCTGTTTGGTTTCCTGGGCATTCTTGCATTTTTCATAACTTATTTTAATATCTATGTATTTTGACATTTTAATAAAAAAAATCTTGTCTTCAATACATTTATCAGTTAGTTTTGCAGTTTGACACAAATTCATTACAAAAAAGCTCTGTGACAAACCTTGCTTTTGAGAACTTGTTTTTTTTTTTGTTACATGTGTTATACACATTGCAATTTGCTGCATAATTTAAGCTACCTGTTGATTCTTTGTAACATTTCTACCCAGGTTAATAGCTGAATTAAATTTTAACAATAAAACGCTTTAGAATGAGTAGTGCAATTAGTAGTGTAACTAGTACTGCTAATAACGAGTTACATTACTTTTCACATGAGCTTTGGTGAATGTTTAATTTTATCTTGAGCTACAAGCCTGAGTCTGCCAAGTTACTGACTAGCTGGGCGCAATCCAGACAAACACTAACATGCAGTGCAGCGAGCTCTGCTGCACCTTTAAATTCAGCTCAAACGTACAAAAAGTGAAAATCAACCAAAAACACGACATTCAGCTCATTCACATTCATCCAAAAAGATTTTGGGACACATGCCTGTGCAGTCATACTGTGGCCCTCTTGGCTCGCTCCCACAATCTCCACAGTGTTCAGCAAGAGGCCAAACCAGACTGAAGTTCACTGTGCCAGACCAAAACTGGCCCCAAAATGTCAGCTCCTGGGAAAAAAGGAATGGAATTGCTTCGTATTTCAGCATGCTTGTATTGAAAGAAGTGGTGCACCAATTAAGATATAGATTTATGCTATGTTTAGCATCGAACTTTGAGCAAAATTCTTGCGCTAGAGAAATTCATAGTAGTCTGTGAGATATTCCCTATGTACAAGTGTAAATTCTGACCTCATGATGATTGTAGATGAAAAGGTCAGGGGGTCACAAACCAGAATCCTTCTCAATCTGCAGTATTCGCCCTTGGGAGTGACTGGTGCTCCCACTAAGTCTGAGGACTCATGGCTGTCCTACTGTGAAATCACACTCATGAACAGCTTCAGGGCTCCCTGATTGATTTGAGCTTTTTATGCACACTTTCTGTAAGTCTGCTACTCTGCAGACTTTGCACAAGACAAAGCCTTCAGAAACTACTTGGTTAGACTTTACAATAACCCACAATGCATTTCATTGGAATGTCAAAACAACAATGGCAGTGGAACTCCAGATGCATATAAATGAAACATTAAGTAGTTGGCACGATTTTTCATTGCAATGTTCTTGTCTGAGTAATGATGGCATGACTTTCAAATATGTTGATTGGTCCAACATAACTATTTTGCTGAAAAAAAGGGAGCAAATCACAAACAGCCCGGTTCATCATGTATGGAATATGATCCGCATTGTACCGTCCACTGAGCTGTCTCTGTCCAGGTAACGTGATGTCACCAAGTGTTGCCCCATACAGTGTTTGGAACCCTCCTGCACTCAGTCACACGCCCTAATCACACAGATGAGAGCTTATGGTGATGTAGGCAGAGTGGATTTCGCTCCGCATTCATTTCAGTGAAGAAGGGGTGACAGGTATTCCCTCCCATTTGCAAATTGACCACACCTCTGTGCCAAGTTTGTAAGACTCTCCAAAAGTTTGAGAGAGAAGGGTAGAATTGACCTCTCATTCATGAAGTATTGATCATTTATTTATTTTAAGGTATAAGCAGCCAAGAATCAGGGATGGTAATTAGCTGACTAAAGTGTGTGATTACAACTTGTGGAATGTTGTCTACTGACCTTCACCATCATGAACTGGGCCATTGACTGACTCGTCCCTCTGCTACCAGGACAAATTTAAATTCACAGATAACAAAGCCTTATTCAGATGATGCCAATAGATTAACAGTTCATAATTGGTAAAGACATGTGTAAAGATGAAGACAGCTTCATCAGAGCTGATCCCCCTTCTACAGATAACACTGATGACTCTCTAATTGAAACTCTCTCTCCTTTTGTCATTTAATAATCCTACAGTTCTTTGGCTGGCATGGAATTGTAAAATCAAGCAGCACCATTCTGTGCATCAGACATGCTAATGAGAGCTACTGAATACAAGCCAGTAGACTGAGAATAATCAGATACAAACTGAGTTTGTGTGTCTGAGAAGAGTTTGCTGTAGTTTTTGTCTTGGCTGAGATTCCATTTTTCATCAGTAGTAACACCTCACAGCACATCCTGACTGAAAATCCTCAAATAAACTATTGTTATTTAGAAAGTCACACAACTGATTGGCGACTGCTTTCTCAAGGATCTTAGAGAGAAAGGGAAGGTTAGATATAGCTCTATAGTTGGCTAAAACCCCTGAAGAGTGGGCTTTTTAAGAAGCGGTTAAATGACAGCTACTTTAAAGGACTGTGGTACATAGCCTGTTAATAAAGACAGATTGATCATATCCAGTAAAGAAGTGCTAAGGGTAAAACGTCTTTAAGCAGCCTAGTTGGAATGGGGTCTAAGAGACAGGTTGATGGCTTAGATGAATTAATCGTCAAAGTCAGCTGAAGAAGAACAGGAGCAAAGCAGTCAAAATATATATCAGGTTTTACAGTTGTTTCTAAGGTTCCTGTGTTTGAAGACAAGTCGGTACCGGTTAAAGGCAGGAATTGATGAATTTTTTCTCTAAAAGTTCAAATTTTATCATTAAAGAAACTCATGAAGTCGTTGCTACTGAGGGCTATAGGAATACATGGCTCGATGGAGCAGTGACTTTCTGTCAGCCTTGCTACAGTGCTGAAAAGAAACCTGGGGTTGTTCTTATTTTCCTCTATTAATGATGAGTAGTAAGCTGCTCTGGCATTACGGAGGGCCTTCCTATATGTTTTAAGACTTTCTTGCCAGACTAAACGAGATTCTTCCAGGTTCTTGGAACGCTATTTTCTTTCAAGTTTTGGTGATGTTTGCTTTAATTTGCAGGTTTGGGGGTTATACCATGGAGCTAACCTTCTTTGTTTTATTATCTTAGAGGAGCGATAGAATCGAGTGTCGTTCGCCTGCAGCGCTATCAACAAGATGGTCAATTTGGGAGGGGCTGCAATTTGCATAGGAGTCCTCTGTTATATTGAGACATAGCACCGAATTAAATGCAGATGGGATTGATTCCTTGAATCTAGCCACAGCACTATCAGATAGACATCTAGAGTAAGAGTTTTTGCCTAATGGCGTGTAGTCCAGTAAAAGCAGTTCAAAAGTTATTAAATAATAGTACGATAAAGAAGGATTCTGTGGAAAGACTATTAAATGTTAATGCTGTTAAAATTTCAATGCTGTATACCAGAACAAGGTCGAGGGTGTGGTTAAAACAGTGAGTGGCTTCATGTACACTCTGACAAAAGCCAACTGAATCTAATAATGAGATAAACGCAGTAGTAAAGCTATCATTTTCAACGTCCACATGAATACTGAAATCACCCGCAATAATGACTATCTGTTTTAAGGACTAAACTTGATAAAAACTCAATAACACAATAACAAAGAGAATTGGCTGTCGTGTTTTCCAGGTTGGGTGTGAAAGACTAAGAACAAGGCTTTCAAATTAGTTATAATTTAGTTTAGGTTTAGGGTTGAGTAATAGGCTTGAGTCGAAGATGGCTTGAGGAATGTGAGTATTAATATGACTGGGCGGAGTGGAGTCATTTAGGCTAACATATTCCTCATGACCCAGCCAGGTTTCAGTAAGACAAAATAAGTCAATATGATATTCTGATACTAAATTGTTCACCAGTACAGCTTTAGATGACAGAGATCTGATGTTTAACAGTCCACATTTAATTCTCCTTTTTTGTTGTGCTATTTCAGTATTTTTATGTATAACTCCTCTTCTGTTAACTTTTGATTGAATTAATTTAAGTGGTCGGGGGGCAGACACCATCACTAAGGCGTTTTGGGTGGGTAACTGCTCTGGAAGGACAGAGAAGCGTGTAGGACTGTAACTCTGCCTCCTGGTCTCAACTCTGAGTTTTTCAGGGTTTAGGTCCACTAATAAAATCAGTCAAATTTCTAGCTATGAGAGCTGCTCCATCCAAAGTGGGATGCATGCCGTCTCTCCTAATCAGACCAGGTCTTCCCTAGAAAGTCCGCCAATTATCTACAAAGCCCACATCATTTGCTGGACACCACCTCGACAGCCAGTGGCTGAATTGTTTGTTATTAGGCTCTATCTCAGTCGTTTTTTATTTTATTCAGTGTAATTCAGGCTGTATTTCAGTTCTTAGTTTTTTTCTGCAGACAAATCCAGTTTGTTCTATTTATCAAATCTGTGACTGTGGCTGTAATAATGCACCTATTGATCTCAAGGCTGGTTATAAGCATGGGGACTGTGTGTGTGTGTGAGTGTGTGCAATCAGCTTGGGGTTTAGATCAACAGATGTTCATTACTCTTGCCTCTTCCCGTTAGCAAACACACCAACACACACACTAGATAGCTAGCATTCATCACAGCACGCCTGCAGGGGAGAAAAGAACTACTCCATCTCTGCTGTGTATGTGTTTGTGAGTATACTGCATGTGTGTGGAGCCCTGAAACCAAGGGCGTAGGTTTGCATATGGACAGTAGGGACATGTTCCTATCAATATTTCGCATTATCTTTGGAGTGAAGAGCTGCAAGCCACAAACCTGCTGATTTTGACAGAGAACTGTTCATAAATTGGGGGGTCCCTAGCAATGTTGAGACCAAACCTACGCCCTTGCCTTAAACTGACAAAAAAAATAATAAATAAATGATTGTGTAATGTTTTCAGTTAATTTAATGGTGTTAAAGTATTCTAACTTCCAACCAATCTTACCAAATATCTGCTTTAGCTCTGTCTTTACCAGAGCTGGTAAAAGGATGCTAACGGCGGTGATTTAGCCGTGTGCTAACTGTTTCCTGAGTCGGACACCCGTATCTCCTCACTGTAAACATTGAACACATCTGCTTTAGCGGGGTATTATGTTGTTCCTGAGTCTGTCAAACCAAAGTCAATGCTGTTAACACATCCGGGCCGTACTTCTCTCCTTCAAAATAAGATGGCATGCTACAACAACTCCAAATTATGCAGTAAAGGCTCCTTAATTTCAATTTTGAGTGTATACCACCACCTGCTGGATGTTTTGTTAAACTCTTCTCATTTCAATCCCCAGCAAGATACCTGCTGATGCAATGAACTTTGCAATTATGCAAACTTATATGTATGTAAAAATGACCTATAATACACACTTGGTGCAGAGTAAGATTTATATTCTAACTATAAACATAAGTGTTCATGCATTAAATGGTCATTTTTGGAATCAAAAGACTAAGAGACTAAAAGACTAGAGAAAATGATTGAAAGGTCATGAAAATATTTAATAAATAATAACATATTTTGTTACATAAGATGAAAAATTTAAATATAAATAAATAAATAAAATCAAACATCTAGACACCAATAACACCAAAAATCATAAGTAAGTAAGTTTTCACATACAAGGAATGTCAAATATTGTCAGGGAAAATGAGAAAGTAAAAAGCATGTTTTGCAAAGTCTAGAAACATTTACAAAATGTACAATTTTTAAAATTAAAGAGCTCATAGTTTATGCAGGAATGTGCAAATGTTCAGAGTATGAAGTATAAAGAATATGTGCAATGTGCATAGATACTGATCCAAATGTAATTGGTAATGTAATGTAACGCACTGAGTCAGATGTGGAGATGTAACATTAATGTAACATGTAGTGTAGTGTTATTTACAGATAATATAAAAGTATCTACATTGGCATTTACATGTCATGCTTAGGGTGCTCCTAAAATTTTCAGTTGGGAGCACCAGTGCTACTAGTGGAAAAAGTTCGTCTGGAGCCCTGAGCGACTTCACTGCAGGAAGAAAGATGCTCTCTCGTAAACATAAATAAATCTGCAGGAGTTTGCTCTAGAACCATGGTGATGTTGTTGCTATACTTGAAGGGTTAGTTGGTGAACTACAGTAGCTGGCGAGCTAACCGCTAGGTGGCTGGGCGAGCACTAGCACAATAGCTCCTGGAGATTCTTTTCTGTTTTCACTCTACGGTTCTGTTAACCTCAATGAAAAGGTATGATATCAGATATCATTGGCTTAGCTCATCGACTCCTGTGTCCTTACTGTCTGCAAAGCATTCCTCTGTTGTTGAGCAGTTTATACTCCGACAGAGAAGGTTAAATAAAAGTGAATGGTGCAACACAGCTAATAATCTACAATGGCTCTCCCTCCTTTCAAAAGTTAGCACTGTCAGCAAACAGCAGGTCAGGAATCATTCATTTAAAAAAAACACAATCTGTTCATTTGTTAGGCTAAATTGTAAAACAAGGAAACTAAATTCAAATTAAAAAAATAATTCTAGGTGGTATTTGCATTGTGCCTACCTCTCCCCCCATCCCCCAACCCCCTCAAAACCTAACCCGGCAGCGGCGGATGGCCGCCCACCATTGAGTCTGGTTCTGTCCAGGTTTCTGCCTCTTAAAGGTTAAAGTTTTTCCTTGCCACTGTCACCAAGTGCTTGCTCATTGGCGCTATATAAATAAAATTGAATTGAATTGAATTAAATTTCCAAGGTTTTCCTCCCCATGTTTGTGTGTACGGAAAGTAAAAATTCTAAGTTGTCTGACTCTATCTGAAATTTCCAGATCACCAGAATAACCACAAATGCGGCAAATACATATGTGGTGTATTATGCAACACACTTGCCATTCATTCTATTTCTTGTAATGCAACAATAAATAACTTGTTCAGAGCCATGTTCACCTGTAGAGTATTTAACAAACATTTTTATTGCTGGACTGGCTATCAAATGTGTGTGGTATAGGCTATAATGTGAAAAAGAATTGATGATAAGTCTAGAAGAAAATTATCAAATTTACATGTTTATTTGACCCATTTACAGTCGAAGTCGATGACCATTTTTTTTCAACACCTTGGAAATGGTCAAACCTGCAGCGGGACTCTAGTATTGAAACCCCAGGGTTAACAAAAACATTTTGTTCTTTAGTTAGTTCATTTAGCTCGTCCACAGCACAAAGCATGACAAAGCACCTGCTCCCTGCTCTTTGATGTTTCTGCCTCTTCGCCACTGTCCTCATCATCACCTGCAGACTGCATAAATAAATCCGTCATCTTAGCACACTGTGCCGCGTCAGCCAGCAAAGCCCTTTTATTTCTTTGCCGGACCTTCTCTGTTCCGGCCGCCGGCCGTGGATTTTCTCTTTCTATCCATGTTTCAGCAATGAGTGCTACATACTTTTAACGAGTGCTAGATTGCTAGATTTTGCTAGATACTTTCAGTTTCAGTTGTGTTGGCAGCTGCTACCTGCCATTATGGATTGCACCAGCTGTGTCGCTGCAGCTAAGATGACCTATTGAATATCTGTATATAGGCTATAAATGCCAGACTAGTTTGCTATTGTTGACAGCCATTTTTACCATACACATGAATATGCATAAGTACCAGGTGATTTTTGAGAAGACATGAGCAGGTGAGTCCAAGCACGGTTTGGGGTATTAAAAAAGGGTGAAAATGCAGAAATGCAGAAAATAGCACTTTTTTATTAGCCTGGCATTTCCATACTAATTCAGAAATGAGTCTGGAACCTCTCAGTTCATTTTCGATTTCCAAGCGGCGTTATCAACGGATGCAAACCAGAATGCCTCTGGACACAGTTGGCAAGACCTACAACCAATCAGAGCAACGAAATGTGCTGAGCAACACATGCAAGGTGGGGCGGTGCTTGGTCCGTTTTCAAGAAGGAAAAAAATGGCAGCCTGGTCACAAACATTCTTAAATTACAGCTACAGTGTACGCTACGCTACTGTAACGCTACTCTGTTATTCATTGTATCAAACCCCACCCCATATTAGATAAACGACTGTGATTGGCCCCACTGAATCCAGGACAGGTGGAAATCTGTTTGAATGGGAGAGGGGCCGGACGTACCTGCCAGAGCAAATACGTAGATAGGTAGATAGATAGCTTATTTGTCCTCAGTCAGTGCAAACTCAGTTCAAACAAGTAAGACATACAGAATTTATACACATTTATACAATATACTGGATTTACAGGGACACGTAATTACAGGGGTCACACAGCAGAGACACAATGGATAGACACTCTACACACCACAGACTGGTGGGTGTGACAATGAAACATGAGTTCGGCAGATTCATCTGGTTCTCATGTGTATAGGAAAACAACGTAGATAACGAGTTACCAGTGTTTTATATACAAAAGGCATGATACCAAAATTAAGAAATAGCTTAATCTCGTAATAATATTTACCAATAGGCCATTTATGTAGCTTAAAAAATGATCCTATCAGCCCTATAATCACATGGTTTTACAGTGCATGTGATAGTGCGACATTTTGCATGTATTGTGCAATATTGCACATGCAGAGATGATGTTGCAAACCCTCTGTGGGCTTGTTTTGTAAGGCAATGACTTCTTGGTATGTGTTGCTTGGTTCACAACTAGTTTTACATATACAGTAGAAACCACACAACAAAGAGCTTCTATAAACTGGAAGCAGCAAGTGACTCTATAGGAGTACACTGGTGCTGACAAACTAATATTACAGAAACTCTAGTGAGTTTACAACAGGCGGTTCATGGTTACCAGTCTAGATGATATTGCCAACTTGCTAACCAGCTAATATCGTTGAAACACAAAATCAGTCAGGTGTATCAGTTTCAAGTTTCAAACAAATTAGCCTCATCGTTTTCTCGTGCTTACGTCAGTCTTTTGTCAACTAATGTGTTCAGACTTAAAACTCTCTTAGCGTAGTTGCTTAATTCCAAGGGGCGTTGTTTTTCAGCTGTTTTTAACCATCTGAAAGTTTTTGGAACCTTTGGCTGGAAATGTTGTATTTTCGAATGGCTACTAGATGACTCATTCCACCAAAAAGAATAAAACACACTTTTCACAGAAAAATACTCCCCTTGAGTTGCAGCGTTACATCATGCAGCCCACATCAGGCGCACTGGGTAATACTGCACCTACTGCACATACAGCTGTCTCGGTGTGGGGATCCCTCTGGGCCTGCTGAAGGGGCTGCACCTTAGTTTACCTGACAAGGGTTGGTTATATGTTGGAGCTGTTATGTTGTACCTTCTTTAGGAGGTCTGACGTGACAAACGTGCATTGTTCATCTGGCATGAAGGCGATATGTCACTGATGGGATTTAGTGCATTGCTAATACTGTCAATACGCTTTCTTTCTTTTTCTCTCCAGTCATTTAGAGGAAGTGGTGTTTGCATGCGGTTGTGAGATCCGCTGGCTGCAGCTATGGCAACAGAGAGGAGAGGCGGGGCTAAGCAGCCAACAGTTATACTGTGCTGATGGCTACAGGAAGATACTGCTGCAGGATATGAACATTAGCAGTTGTGGTAAGTTTAGAGAGTGAAAATTAGCACACAAACATACACACACCTGATATGCACAATTTGACCTTTATGATTGGGAATTCTGATTGCTAATATTCATTTTGTATTAAAGCTGTTTAAATGATAGAGCTGGGGTTATTCAGAATTGTTCCTATTTTCAATAAATCCCACGAAATAAACAATACCAACAATGCGTCGGTCCGTCTCTCAATACTTTCTGACTTCCCTACCCTGTCTCTGTCTCTCAGCCCCAAGCCCATTGGTTCCTACTGTAGCGTTAATACCTTAAATGCTATTAAAGTATGATAATTCTGAAAATCCATAATTGATACAAACTGAAGTAGAGGGATGACACTCAACTTTGGCTATCAGAAATAATCAATATTTATACTAAATAGCAGAATTTAACTTATATTAGGTTTTGAAATGACATATTTGGCTGTCCACATACTTTCCATATAGTGTGGTTTAAAATCACAG
>NC_058045.1:607500-610000 GCF_020085105.1 Siniperca chuatsi | reverse complement strand
TCACCCAAGATGCATGTTAATGCCAGGTGTAAACAGGGTCTCTGTCTGAGCATGCAGGTGTGGGGGTTGTGTCAAATCTATTGAAAAAATAGGTTCAGCTCAGTAGCAAATTCTAGGTGCCCCTGTACTCCAGAGGCAGGCTTGCTGCAGCCTGTCACCCATTTCATCCCATTCCACACCTCCTTCGAACTGTTCTGTCCTATTTTGGCCTTAGTCTTCTCCCTGTAGTTCTTCTTGGCCTCTCTCAGTTTCCTCTCTAGCTCCTTTTGGACTGCCCACAGTTCCTCATGATCCCTTGACATGAAGGCCCTCTTCTTCCTGTTGAGAAGGCCTTTGATTTCTTAATTAATCCACGGATTATTGTGTGTAGATATAGATGTTACGCAGATGTTCCAAATCGTAATCCCGTCTAATAGCCTTTGCTAATAGCCTCTTACATAGCAATTTGTTGTTTGCTGCTATATTAATGTAATAATATATATGCTTTACAAAGCATTCATTATCCATTTACAAAGTATTATAAACAGCAGTTGCAACTTTATAATAGCCATTCAAATAATGTTTATATATGATATAAAAACCATTTATTAAGCAATTGTAAAGTTTTATAAACATCATTTGCAACTTTATAATGGCCATCCAAATAATGTTTATAGATGCACTACACAGTGTTTACTGACCATTTACAACGTATTATAAACATCATTTGCAACTTTACAATAACCATCTAGGTAATGTTTATAGATGGTTTACAAACCAATTATTAACCAGTGAAAAAGTACTAACTAGCTAAATAATGTTTATAGATACTTTACAAAGTATTTTTTTAATAATTTAAAGGTGGGGTATGCGATTCTAATATAATACATGTCTTTTTGTCAAATTTAGCGATTATCTCCTCACTGTCCGCTAGCTGTTCATCCTGTGTGTGCGCTGGTGTGCTGGCTCTGGGAAACTGTCTCATACTCTCTGGCTGTTAGCTTCGCAGCAGCAACTGTAGCGACAGTTTGCTTACCCATGTTGGGATTTACAATGGATAAAGGGGGGCGCCCCTTTAATCAATTAATTATGGCTATCGGAATTATCAAAGATAATCATAAATAGCTTTAATGAATAAAGTCCTCATGGCCACCACTCTTCTTAAAGAAGAGAAATGATAGCCAATTACTGTAATTGACTGAGTCTCCTAAAATACACCAAACTATTAATTTGGAACTCAGATTAATAATTAAATTAATAACTATAACCAGAATTACCCTCAATAGCTAGTAGGTTGAAGGATTTGGAGTTCAACATAGAATAGGTTGGCAAATTACTCACTCTTGTACAACAAGAGCATAAAGAAACCAGCATAATTATACACAAGCATTTATTTAAAAGATAAACAAAGCAAACACACATTGTGATGTCTAACTATAAATACTAAACTACAGAACAAAGGGTGTGTGTGTGCGTGTGTGTGTGTGTGTGCGCACACACACTGCCTCCGTATGTCTCGCGTGCACAAGCATGAACCCACGTGGTCAGAAACAAAGGAAACAAAGAAACAAAGGAACGTGTGAAGCAGGAGCTTTAAAATTACTCTCCGTCGGGTGTGGTTGTCTTTAAGGGCCAAACTAGAGGTGTATGTGTATGATCTGTTGAGGATAATGGTGCCAAGTTAAAAGGAGTTAGTTAGCATGCAAAGACTAATGCATAACATTAACATCAACTTAGCTGTGGCTGAGAACTACGGTTAAAATAATAACCTCACGTTAACTATGGAGAAGATCACAACAATAAAAGCTCAATGAAAACACTTCAGTTTAACGTCACATGTACAAAAGTTAAACAGTCCTCTGCTTAGCTATATAAACTGTTACTCTATGCTATGCCCAGTCGTATTGTTAGCCATCCGTGGGAGGGAAAGAGAGGTGGCTTTGGTGCTGCTGTTAGCTGGCGGTCAGTCTGTTGTAGACGAGGGTTTGTGCAATAGTCTTTGGAGCTAAACTTTATTGCAGAGATCTAAGAGGCCTTTGCAGCGCTGCGGTAGATCAGGAGACTTTGGTTCTGCTGCGTGTTTCTACTCCGACAAAATTACACGGCGAAGCCAGGAGGAGAGAGTTGAGATGGGTGTCTGCTGGTGAACAGAAGGATTCCAGAACAAAGAGAGAGAACAACAATGCTGCATTCAGTGGCTCTCATCACCCCAGCAGGCTGAGGGGTGATATTGGCAAATGGCCAAGTACTCTAATGCTCCTGTGCAATGGGTCCAAAAATACAGAAGATTGAGGAACTTTCCCTTGGCATACATCCTGTGAATATTTAGTTAATATAACATTGTTGATGCAAAGAACTGTAATTAAATATGAAAGTAGTTTGTTGGAGACAGTGCTGAGCTAGTTTAACTTGTGATTATATAGAATAGTGGAGAAAAAAGTAGAATAAATAAAAATATACTTGGAAGGCAGCTGGGACAGATATAAAGCTATTTAAAACCGTGACCTCTTATCAATTATCA